>NC_053036.3:466748567-467048570 GCF_002575655.3 Aegilops tauschii subsp. strangulata | reverse complement strand
CTGTCATCTGTCTGCTTGTTTCTCTTTCAGAGTGAGGAGGATATAAGCGTCAAACCAACGCAATCTCATCAGCTTGCTCAGCTGCTTGTGCTGCAGCTCCCGAGCAGGGCTAACCTTTCTTGAACTCTATTGAAGTGCTATCGGTTTTGTATATTATTTTGTCGGCATGCTTATTTGCACTGGTGGCGATCTTTCATGCCCAGTATATGTAAGCTGTTGTCTGCTTGTGCTTTATTATCATAGTGGCGAACTTTGATGCCCACTGTATGTAATATGCCGTAATTTCTTTATTGTATAGCCTAGGTTTTTTTCTTATTCACGATGCTGTAGTTATTTTACTGTATATATATCCTGTCTTCGCTCCATGAAAAGTAAACCAGGCAAACCGTAAAATTACGGTACATAATCGGGTCGTCATGCAAATCACTATGTATGGGCCGCATTATGTGCCCAGTCATTTTGGACCGTTAACAGGCCTAAATGTAAATTGACCCACTAGTAGTTTTGGGCCTTTAATAGGCCGAGTAAACCGCCGGCCCTATTTTGGCAAGAAAATTCAATGGGCTTTTAGTAGGATGAAAAGTAGGTTGGGCCTGAAACGTGCCGAACAGCTCACGGGCCGATAGCAGGCCGAAATTGACCCCGGCCCATGTTTGTGCCAATCACATCACGGGTCGTTAATAGGCCAAAATTGTCTCGGTCCTTATTTGGCCCAATCAGATTATCGGCTATGAGCAGGCCGGATGCAAAGCGGACCATAATTAGGCCCAACTATATGACGGGCTTTTAACAGGTCGAAATAAATATAGGGCCGAAATGTTAAACGGGCCTTTAAGAAGCCGAAACTAATATCAGGCCGTACTATTAAATGGGCCTTTAGCAAACAAAAATCCTAACCGGACCTCAAGTGGGCCCAAAAGCACAACATCCTGTTGATGGGCCGAATCTGATATGGGCCATAATTTAGCCCAAAGAATGAAAGGCTCTTAGAGGGCCGGATCTGATATGGGTCGTAATATGGCCCAAAACATGGTAGGCTATTAACGGGCCGACTCTCATATGGGCCCTTATTAGGCCCAGAACGTGGCAGGTTGTTAATTGACCGGATCAAATATGGGCCGGCATTTGGCCCAAAACATGGCAGCCTATTAACGGGCCGACCCACTAGTGTCTTCAAAATCTTGTGGGCCTTTAGCTGGGCCGACCCATTATGGTCTGCAAAATCTTGTGGGCCTTTAGCTGGGTCGGCCCATTATGGTCTGCAAAATCTTGTGGGCCTTTAGCTGGGCCGGCCCATTTAATCTTTATGGACCACTTTTGGGCCGGTCCACGTGTCAACATATCATAGGCGCATCTCGCCCATTGGATGAGTGACATCTGTGCCAATGCGGAGCTGGCACGTGGTTCCGTCGGCCAATGAGAATTTTACACGTGGAAAATCGCCATTGGTCGTGGCTGTTAGCGGGTTATCAGATCGGACACGGTAGCTTAACGGCAACCCGTTACGGTGGATGCCACGTGTTGGTTACCCTTGACGAAAGCACTTCCATGACGCGGCATTTATCGTCATGGAAGTGGACACTTCCGTGATGATAATTTTGGTATTGTCATGGAACACTTCTACGACAGCACAGGTATGACTATCTTGATTCGGTCATAAAATCGTCATGGATGTACATGCATGAAAGAAAAACGTGACCTACTATGACAAACACGTATCATCATGGAAGTGATTTTTTTGTAGTGTTACCAAATACCAATTGGGGCAGTGATAGGCGTCGGCAGTCCGGCCAAACAGTTGGGTCGGACTAGCCCCAGCCGCCCGATGCGAGTCGCCCTGGCCATTGGATCTAATAGGAAAAAAAACGGTTCGCCCAAACATCTCCTTCTTTATCGTGCGGCTCCCCCACATCTCGCCGTCTCTCGCGCAGATCCCTCTCCCTCCCCTCGATGCGCTTGCCTTTCGCCCGCGCCGCTCGTGCTCGTCCTCCGCCTCGTGCTCGTAGGCAACACCGCCTTATCCAGTCGCCGGACTACGCAACCCCCATCCTCTATTTCTTCTTCTCGCGGCCATGAAATGAAAAAAGGCAAAAAATCGTCTCGCATCCGTTCGACTCGCAGCCCCTCTGTGCTCGCGCCGTCGTAACAACTACAGCATACGTCCCCGTCTCCGGTTGCTTGCAGCCCGTCACCGCCGCGCCGCTCCAAAGTTCGCCGTTGCAGCAAGACGCCTCGCCTGCCTTCAACTCGTTGCCCCTTGGTGCTCTGTGGCGCACGTCCTCGTCATCGACTGCTTGCAGCACAACGGCTCGTCGCGCCACTCTAAAAGGTTGTCGTTGCAGCAAAACGCCGTCGCCGCCGTCGGTCTTCTCGTGAACGGTTGTAGTAATCTCAATACCGGTAGTAGCAAAAGACGACACCGGTTGCAGCAAAAAGGTCATCGACGCCGTCGGTGTCCTCATAAACGGTTGTAGCAATCGTCAACACCGGTAGTAGCAAAAAATGACACCGGTTGCAGCAAAGTGTTGTCGCCGCCATCGCCGCCGTTGCCGTCATCGATGTCCTCGTGAACGGGTTGTATCCATCGTCAACGCCGGTAGTAGCAAAAAAGAAGACACGGTTGCAGCTCGGCGTCGTCATGAATGGTTGTAGCAAATCGTCAATGCCGGTCATAGCAAAATCGCCGACGGTTGAAGCAAAAACCTCACCGCCGCCGTCGTGTCGCGCCGTCACGGTGATTGGTTGCAGCAGTCGTCCATCGCTGGTCATAGCATCCAGTAGGCCTGATGCAGCTTTTTGTATTTGCGAGCTCCTAGCTCTGGGCATTCATGGTCGCATCGGAGGAGGCGTTGGCGTTGGCGGCAGAGGTGTTACGGTGATGATGCAGCGCCTCACTCTGTGCATTTGAAAACCAAACCGAAAAACCATACCGAAAATAAACCAAACCGAACCAAATTTATGGTTTGTGGTTTCGGTATGGTATGAACTTTTCATACCGATTTGAACTTTGGTTTTTATGATATATACCGAAAAACCAAACGGTTAACCGAAGTAAGAAATAATTTTATATTTCTTGTGATGAACAACCATACAAGTTATCATTTTTCTTGTACATGAGTCAAATTCACTACTAAGCATATAATTTTTTCTTGTAACATAGTCATTTTTCTCTTTTTAAAATGTTAAGCACGTCCATAACCATCAACAGATGAATCAATCCATGCGCATATACTTATATATATAGTTATATACTATTTGTGTAAAACAGTATGTGTTTTGAGTCATAAATTTGCAAATTATTATTACGTCATTTTCAAATTCGCATCAACTTTTGTTATTATGGTATATACCGAAACCATACCGAAATAATTTGGTATATACCGAAACCGAACCGTATTTTAATTTCATACCATATTTAACGAAGTATTAATACTATACAAAACGAAAAACCGTATAAACCGAATAAACCGAACGCATAGAGTGATGCAGCAGGTTTGAAGACGATGAAGAGATGGAAGCTGACGCGGCCGGAGAGCAAAACGAGTGGAGGAGGATGCATGCGGGAAGAGATAAGGCTGAAGCAATAAACTAATCGACTAATCGCATGTGATCACAAGCCAGCGATGCGCTTTGGATGCGACCGGCGGAATTTCGGCGGGTCGACCGGGTACCAACGTTTACCATACCCATTGGTGGTGGTGGTTCGTCTACTTGGACGGTTGGAATGGGTTCGAATTGACTAAAGAAACGAACTCGCAGTTGACCGACAGAGCCACCCCACTGTACGTAGTTTTCTTTTTCTTTCAGAAATGTCTATTGTACACACGTCATATATTTTTGTTATGACACGGTCCCTTCAGTAGCACGCTTGCAGTTCCACTATCTATTGTACCCCTCTTGGATTAATTCCTGTGGAGAAAAGAAACCACCCCGAGTTGCACGAGACATGCGCGGCGATGGGGAAGAAGATGTGCCTGCTCTCGCTGGACGAGGACATCGTCCTGGTGCGCATGGTCGTCGTGGTGGCGTCGATAGTCGCCACCGTGCAGCCACCACCTCGCCGCTGCGCCGTCGCCTTCTTCTACAGCTGACGAGTTATTTACCCAGAACCACCACAGTTGGGGCTAGGGTAACAGGTCAGTACCACATTTGAGCCTTGTCACAAAAAACCACCAACTCTAGGACTAATTGGTAACACGGAGCACTGATGGGCTGATTTGGCCGCAGAAACAGCGAATCCGACAGGTCGGGCCCACCTATCGGGTCGACGTGGCGCAGGCGGACGGACGACGTTAGACGGCGGTTGACGGCCGTTTCCGCGCACGTGTATTAGTGGGCCGCGCAGGTCGCTGGTCGGACCAGACCGCACCGACCGCACCAGACCACATCCACTGCTCTGTCTCGACCTCGACGACCGCCGGCGCCGCCACCGTCGTCTCGCCGCCGTCCGCCGCTCTGCCATGGTTTCTTGGAGCGAGGGGGCAAGCTCTTCTTCTTCGGACGACGAGTCAGTGACCAGCCAGGTACGTTCATTTGGGGATTCCAGCAATTAGGGTTAGGGTTAGGGTTCTTGAGTTGGGGATTTCTTACCAACTCGCTGATTTGTTCAATCTCTTGGGTTTTTAGCTTCCTAGGACAATCCCATGCTATGAATGGAGTGGCATTGCTCATGAGCTCTCCTCTCGCTGTCCGCATCGAGAGCCTTGCCTCAGGCTAGTAGCATTTGAATCTACTGACACTGGCCGACGTTTTCTTGCTTGTGCTGAGGAGAAGGTATGTTGCTTAGTACTGTAAGTAGTTAATCTTAGTTAGTTTCTGCTCCATTCAATTGCGAGAAGCAAATTTTGCTTTGTTTATTAGTGTAAAGAACTGTTACTGCCCACAGTTGGATATAATTTGGTGGTTATGCTCTCACGGTAGGAAATGATGCTTTGCCTGTAGGAAATTATGCTCTGCCAGTGTAACTCTAAAGAACTGTCACTGCCCACATTGTAATTTGCTCTGCCAGTGTAACTCTAAATTATGCTCTGCCAATGTAATTTGGAGCTCCAAGTAATTTGCTCTGCTAGTACAAAATTGTTAATGCCAATAGGTAATTATGCTATATTAAATAATTTGGTGGAAATATTATAGTTGTTGTTATAATTATTGACAACATATATTAATTTCATAGGCTTTCATAACTGTTTCTGCTCTTAAATGATCACAATTTCTTAATTAGAACAAGAACATCTCTTTTGTAGTATCATTGACAATATTTTTTCTGAATTTTAGCCTGAACTAAAGTGCAACTATCTGGAGTGGATAGATCCTGAGTGGTCAGTGGCTTTGCAGTTCTGCCTAACTGAATTGTGGAGCATGTACTCCAAATAAAACAAGGACAGGCTGAGAGACAATGTTTAGCTTGCTGAACACAATTTCAAAGTAGTTGGAGAAAAGAGGAAGATGGAGGAAGAGCTGAGATTTTTCAAACTTGATTTTGCAAAAATGGTGGCTGACAAGGAGGAGGCTATTACTCAGTTGGGCAATGTTATTGGCTCTTAGTGATCTGAAAGAGGAGATGGAGAAGAAGAAGCTGGCAGACCATGGTTGCACTAATCTACATCAGTTACTCAGGGCAAAGGCAGAGAAGGAGAGGGACAAGCTTGTGGTAGAGAGAGACCAAGTGCTCATAGAGAGAGACCAACTAAAGGAAGAGAAGAAAAATCTGGAGTACATCATTTCTGATTTGCTGAAACAGAAGCATGGCTACAAGGACAAGATCAAGAAGTTGAAGGAGATCTGTGATGAATTTTAATTATGTAATGTGCACTGTAGTGTTGTGCTTTGTTGGTGTAGTTGTTCTTTGTTGCACTGAATAATCAGACCTAACTAGAAGTGCACTGTAGTGTTGTAATGGTTTATTTTGTACTGAATTATCCAGTTTATCTCCAAGTCTAGAATTTGAACTTATGGCATGAATTTGAACTGAATTTGCAGTACTGTCTCTTGTGAAACTGGTGTGATTATTCAGAATGTGATGATATACAGAAACTTATGGCATTAGTATACCAGGAACTGATGGCATTATTAATGTGCACAGAATGTGATGATATACAGAACCTTATGGCAAACACAGAATTATAGATAGATATATGATGATCATGCAAGCCAACATAGGTTCAACATAGCAGTACATAAGATCCATACATAGGTTCAACATAGCAGTTCCAAGCAGTAGTTCTTAGTGCCACACATAGGTTCAACATAGCATCACATAATTTCAAATTTAGTCTTGGCATAGATAAAGTGCTCTAGTGCCTAATGGAGCACACATGCACTTGCATACATAGTCAAACAAGAACTCTCAGTAGTTCCCACTGGCATAGAAGTACCCCTCCATCCTTTTGCTCATGTATCTTGTCCTTTTGGACCTATGTCCTATTGGCTGGCTAGTTGAAGGTTCTGCAATAGTTCTTGGAGGATTGAAGCTTCTTGCACATGTCTTTGCACCTCTTCTTGCAGCAGCAGTACCAGCACCAGAAGAAGAAGAATTTGCAGCTCTAGCATATGTACCAGCAGCTCTAGCAGATGGAGCAACAGCTCTAGCAGAGTTGCCCCTTGAAGCAGCAGCAGATGAACCCCTTGAAGCAGATGTAGAGCTTGCACCCCTAGGAGTTGTTGTAGCAGATGTTGAGCTTCCACCTTGCTGCCATGCAGGGGCTGTCTTGTTTTCCTGCAATTATTTTATTTGCATAAATTTCAGTGAAACTTGATGAATGATGAGACAGAGAAGCTAGTAAAAAAGAACATACCATGTGCTTGTTCTTCCTAATTTGCAGATCTTGCCTCAATGGCTTAGCACAACTTGTGTATTTGTGGCCCTGCAACTTGCAGTTACTACAAGTTATTGTAGCCATCCTTGATGTCTGCTTTGCTTGAGGAGGCTCAAACCTGCCTTTCTTCCTTTTCTCTTCTGCTGGTCCCTTCTTGTCTTCTTTGAACTGAGGTGGGTCAATGTCAGGAGTTGCAGTTTTCACCCAACAATCAGGACCAGGAACTGGGTAAATGATAGGCTTGTATGACTCCAAGTACATAGCCTTTTTGAAGAACACATTTACATGGTCCTCTGGTAGTTGTTTGGACCTGTAGATGGCAGAACAAGCATGGTTGCAAGGAATTCCAGAGAGGTCCCATTTCTTACAGCCACATGTTTGCAAGTTAGTGTCAACAGAGTAGGTCTTGTCCCCACTACTCACTTGGAAAAGACCTGGTCCAGCTATCAATGATTTGCAGTCCCTTGCATATCTCTTGTTCATCTCTAACTTCTCAGCATAAGTTGGTGCAATTTCCCATCTTGAAACTAGTCCACCCTCTCTCTTTTGCTGACACCTTACCAGAAATTTGTCCTTGATCCCATTGATCATAGTGACAATAGGCTTGTTCCTTACATCAACTATGTACTTATTAAAAACTTCACTTAAGTTATTGACCGCAAGATCAGTTTTGCAGTTAGTATCCATTGCATGTCTTGACCAAGCTTTTGGAGGAATCCTTGACATCCACTCCCAAGCAGGCTTGCACTCAGCCTTCATGCTCTCCATTGCCAATTGAAAGTCATGTTCAATGTAAGCATATGCAGCTGCATCCATGCATTTCTTCAAGTCTTCTCCTCTGAATCCTGCTCTCTGGAAGTTGGCATAAATGTGCCTCAAGCAGTACCTATGAGGGCAGTTTGGAAAAATTGATGTGACTGCATTCAGCAGACCCTGCAAAGGAATTTGAATTAAGTTTACATTATAAAAATATTTTAAATTAAAATTTTTTACTATTAAATTGATTTTAATTCAATTTAGTTGTTCTACTATTCAATTTAGTTGTTCTACTATTCAATTTAGTTGTTCTTCTATTCAATTCAATTTAGTTGACCCTAGGCTACCTTGACCCAAAGTGTCGACAAGACGCGTTACCACTCGACACATACCAACTAGGGTGGATGGGCTTCTTCTTGGCTAGGTTGACCCAAAAGGGTGACCCTAGGCTACCTTGACCCAAAGTGTCGACAAGATGCGTTACCACTCGACACATACCAACTAGGGTGGATGGGGTTGTTCTTGGCTAGGTTGACCCAAAATGGTGACCCTAGGCTACCTTGACCCAAAGTGTCGACAAGACGCGTTACCACTCGACACATACCAACTAGGGTGGATGGGGTTGTTCTTGGCTAGGTTGACCCAAAATGGTGACCCTAGGCTAGATTGACCCAAAGTGTCGACAAGACACGTTACCACTCGACAAATACCAACTAGGGTGGATGGGGTTGTTCTTGGCTATGTTGACCCATAAGGGTGACCCTAGGCTAAGTTAACTAAATGCAAAACAAAATAATGAACTAAATTAACTAAATGCACAACAAAATAATGAACTAAGTTAACTAAATGCACAACAAAATAATGAACTAAATTAACTAAGTGCACAACAAAATAATGAACTAAGATAACTAAGTGCACAACAAAATAATGAACTAAGTTAACTAAATGCACAACAAAATAATGAACTAAAATAACTAAATGCAGAACAAAATAATGAACTAAGTTAACTAAATGCAAAACAAATTAATGAACTAATTCTACTACTAAATTAAGAACAAGTTAAGATCAAAATAAACTCACCTTTTGTCTATCAGACATGAATGTGTACTTCCCAAATTTTCCCTCTTCAGTCCCTCCTAGGGCATACTTCAGTTGAGTCAAAAACCAAGACCAGTTTGGTGTGTCTTCAACTCCAACCACTCCAAATGCTATGGGGTACATATTTTTGTTTGCATCCCTTCCAGTAGCAGCTAGTATTTGTGCCCCACTAGTCAACTTAATGAAACGACCATCTAGGCCTATGAATGGCCTGCATCCATTCAAAAATCCCTCAACACATGCATTCAAACAAAAAAAAGACCATGAAACCTTGGTCCTGCAGTTGGATTTTCTCTTGTTTTTCCACTCATAGTAGCAACAATGCATCTTGATCCAGGATTCGTAGCTTTCACAATCTCCAAATAATCTCCCAGCCTCTTGTATTGCCTCTTGTGATCTCCAAGCACAATCTCCTTTGCTTTCCTCTTTGCTCTCCATGCCATCATCTTGGGCACCTCAACACCAAACTGCCTCTTTACCTTGTCAACTATAGCAGGTACAGTAGTGTTGGGGTCTGATCTGATAGTTTCAAGCATTTTGTTGCCAAGCCACTTTGAGCTGATCCTTGTCTTCTCAGATTGGGTGGGACATGTGTGCTCCAATATCATCTTCTTAATGCAGAAAGTGGGCTCATTACTGATCTTTGCTGCAACCATGTGGAACTGACAACCCTCTCCATCACAACACACTATTACCCTGTCACTGTAGTTTTTGTGATATTTGTATCTTCTAAGTTGTTTCACATGCAAATTCACAAGAGCCTCTCTAAATTGGTACACATCTCTGAAACAGAGCCTGAGCTGGAATTGCTGCTCTGGATGCAGCCTGTTCTCATCATACTAGACCCTGGGTGGTCTTTTCTTAGCTCTGCTCCTTCTTCCAGAGGGGATTATAAAGGGCATTGGTTCATTGCCATCATCATCAGCTTCAAAGCTTGTATCATCCTCTTCTGAAGATGGATACCAGTCCTCATTCATGCTTCTGTTAGCGCTAGAGTGGGACCTACTAGTAGGCCCAGGCCTCTTTATCTTCTTCTCAACAGGCTCAGCAACTGCTATCTCTTGACAGTCATCATCCTCTTCCTCCAAGTCTATGTCATATAAATCTTCAGGGTCTGTGTCCCCTTCACAGTGTGTACTACTCATGTATTGAGCTCTCTTCCTCTTAATGTCAGCAATTGTGTCTTTCAGATCACTGTCCACTTTCCTCCTCTATTCTTCTTCTCTAGCTACAGTATCTTCTTCTTCATAGTCCATGGAATCTGAATCTGCATCTGGGAGGTCTTCATGAGCTACAAAGTCTTCATCAAATACTGAGTCATCAGATGTGTCCTCATTTCCTGCATGCTCCTCCTCATCTGTATCAAACTGGAAATCTGCATGATTAACACTAACTTGAGTGTTAACCTGCTGCAATGCATTATTTTCCTGCTCTGCATCTGCCATCTCTGGCTCAATTGGGTGATTTTGCGTCCCAAGCAGTAACCGGCATGATGGAGGAACTGATTTTATTGGCATATAGTTCACACTTTCTTGTGTACCAACAAAATATGACGAGCCAACATAATCATTTGTTGTTTTGTGCACAACACCTGACTCATTAACAGCAAATACAACTGGTGGGTCCACTATTAAATCTTCAATTGTTTCATCTGGGTCCACTTCTTCATGTTCTGCACTTTTGTTAACTGGTGCTTGCTTTATATCTAATTTCCCCTCTTTAACATACAAACACAATGTCTGACTGCTTTTGAATTGCTTTATCATCTCATCCACTTCAGTGTTGTTTCTGATGACAGTAATCTCTTGCAGCCCTGTGCCATCCTTCCTCAAGTAGAAAATATTGTCATCACTTTCATATCCATTTCTGACCATCACATTAAGCAAACTGCCATAACTGATGTCTCTCTCATACATCTTCACAAGGGCATATTTTTTGGCAGCATCTTTAGAAGGAAACTGGAAATATAATGACCATGGCTCCTCAGGCCTACAGAACACAAATCAAATTAATGACCATGACATTTTCAGTGGCACAATAAAAACTATGACATATTCACATATAAAACAAAGTAACAGCAATAAGATCTATGCCACAAGAGCCAACAAATGCAGAATAAACTATGATACATTTAGTAATTCAGAAAAAAAAACAAAGAAAAACTGCATTTTCATCTAGGCATAGGAGCTTCCTCCCCCAACGAAGCAGTATTGCTAGAACTAACCCTAGGTATCCTAACTAAGTGAGTACTCTAACTAAGCAGTATTGCTAGAACCCTAACCCTAGGTTTTTTGCACTGAGATTTACATGGGTGGAGATGGATGCCCGAGGGGTACTTCCTCCCCCAACGAATCAGCCGCCGCCGACGCCTTCTCTGCGTCCGCAACAGCCTTCTCTGCCTCCTCCGCATACTGGGACGGCGGCGGTAGGACAGCTTTTCCCCAATCCGCCGTCGAGTGCGAATCGCCATCGGGGTTGGGGCCCAACTTGCCAACGGGGTCGCATTGCGGGCGGCGACCTTCTCCGCCATCGCCGCCGCCGGAGCTGGTCGCCATGAGCAGAGCGGGAGGAACGCGCGGGAGGGAAACTGAATCGGGGATTGGAGGAGGAAACGGCGGGCGCGTGACCTAATACACGTGCGCGGAAACGGCCGTCAACTGCCGTCTAACGTCGTCCGTCAGCGCGCGCCACGTCGACCCGACAGGTGGGCCCGACCTGTCGGTTTCGCTGTTTCCGCGGCTAAAACGGCCCGTCGGTGCTCCGCGTTACCAATTAGTCCCAGAGTTGGTGGTTTTTTGTGACGTGGCTCAAATGTGGTACTGACCTGTTACCCTAGCCTCAACTGTGGTGGTTTTGGGTAAATAACTCACGGCTGACCCGACCGTCAAAGATCGACCCGTGTGCTCGACAGTACAGTTCCTTAGCCTTCGCAGCAGCAGGTTTTTCTTAATTTCCCTTGGTATATAAAGTTTGCAGTTGCAGATAGCTGAGCAGCGTCGTGATTTGAAGTGTTGTCATGTTTTCCTGATCTGGAAGCTACGGTGCATGCACGCACGGCATACTTGGTTTAATCCTTCTGGCCGTGCTTGTCAGTGCTGTAGTGTAGTTGTGTGTTTTTCTCCTTTTTAGAAGCGTAGTCCTGTGTAACCACCATGGATTGTCACCGGTTGTGTTAACTAGAGATTTAGAGTTGGTTGTGCTTTTGACGATGTATGTCGTATTACTATCCTGTTTTGGGATTTGAAATGTGTAATATAAGTTTGATCACTTTCTCGCATGAAAATACAACTTCCTCTCGTGTAAATTCCTGTGGATGCAGTCCTCACAAAATGAAACTTTCTCGCATATAAATTCTTTCACTGGGTATGGAAAGAGTGATTGCCAGCTCAACCACAAAATTTTCTCCTGGCTGCTGCTCCAGGAAAGCTTGGACACCAGAAATCTTGTTCAAAGGAAGTCTTTTCACCTGCCTGCATACACATGTGTGCTCGGTAATGTTCAACTGGAGGAAGCAAAGCTGCACCTATTCTGGGATTGTGAATTTTCTCAAGACTGCTGGCCCCCGGTAAGCTCAGAGGAACTTTATTCATTCATGGAACGGAACTAAGAAAGCAGGAAATTAACAAGCCTTTCAGCATGGAGATCGTCATTTTTGGGCTATTTTTTAATCATGAGAATCCAAGTGTTGCAGATATTCTTTATATAAATTAAAGTTAAATGTTGGTGTCGTGAAGGCACTGGCAGAAAGAGAAATAGACGAACCCAAATGTATATGCTGCAAGATGTTACCATTTCATCTACGTGGACCCAAAACTCTGGACTGAAAAAAGGGTTCTACACACCGATCCATCAATTACAGGGGTTATTACATTTATTTACAAAGCCCCTGAAACAATACATACCTCTATGCGAAATTCAGATCGTGTAATGTATGCAGCGAAACAATGGTGGACGTGACAGGCTCCACCGGTGAAACCTTGCGAGCGCTCACTCTGGCGGTGTGAGCAGTACTACACACCTCGGTGCGCATTATTCCTCCTCTCCTAACAACGCTCTCTTCAAAATCGCCAGCATGCCAAAACATCAAGCAGAGCTCAGCTCACTATCCGAGGATTTCATCGGTCACACGCACTTTGCTTGCCTTCTCGTGGCGTCTCCAAGCCTCGGCCCAGACATTCGCGTCTGCAAGTGCACGGTCTCGGTCGACACCGTTTGGAACAACCCTGCCTCGTACTCCACGATTGGAGCCACTCCTGCAATGTTCTTTTCCTTCTGGAACAAGGTCATTCATACGGTCATGCATCGATGTTTGAGCTCCATGTTGACTAGCCAAAGCATCATCTTGGTTAACCTGATCGTCTGACACTTTTGATGCCGAAGGGCCATCAAGTTAACGGTGAACAGCAGCGTCATTCCATACCTGATCGTCTGACACTTTTGATGCCAAAGGGCCATCAAGGTAACGGTGAACAGCAGCGTCATTCCCACTAGGTGTTGGGGCGCCACCCGGTGGCGCCTCTTGAGAGGAAGTTGGGCGGCGCCAAGTTGGCAAGCGCCCATTCCATTTGCTTTGTTGCTATCTTAAGCGCCCATTCCATTTGCTTTGTTGCTATCTTATAACACATGGACATTGGATGTAAGAAGTTGCGACAACAAATTTTGAAAGAACTAAATAAATGACACTTAAATACAAAGATAGCATCCGAAACACAAAACACCGGAAGGCATGAGATAGAACCAGACAGGGATACAGTTCAACATACTCAAGAAGTAATGAATCACTATATGCTGCAATTTTCTGCAGTGATAAGAATTCAAGATTCAATTGTGACATCTACCGCTATACGAAAACAATAAGAACAGAACGACGGAAAGTTTAAAGGGTATTCAAGCTGAATACTCAAATTGTAAAATCACCACAAAAAATGTGACGAAAATGCCACTCAGTTCTATGAAGATCTTTGGCTACCAGTTGTTGACATGGGGGATTCTGAGACATGTCCTGCAAAGCAACCATACAATTCAATAAGCCAGAAATTGTGTAGACATCAACTCGAGTAAAAAAACATGTTCTCAATGCTAGTTGGCAGAGGAAGACACTTTTCAGCATGTCTCCTAAGAATGGAGAACCCACCATGGGCAATCGTATCTGAAGTTGCCAGTGCCTTGCAAAAAAGGAATGTATGATGCCTTTCTCGAGTTCTTGTGGCTCAGGACCCAAGCTTGTGAGCCCACCGTACTAATTAAGGGGCATATCAGATACTGTAAAACATCTGAATAACCTTGTCGTTCTACCTTCTCTAGACAGCAGATATATTTTAGAATTAAAAATAGGCACAGCTCACAGTTTCAACCCAAGGAATTCAATGTAAAAGAGCATAATAGATTCTAGAATAACTCAGGGAGATCTGAAACTGAGAGCAAACCTTCAGTTGGAGCAGCAGTACAGCTGAGGAGAACATAGTACTGATAAAGCTTATGAAATGTCAGATGGTCCAATTCGGGTGATATTGATAAACTACGACACTTTAATTTCATACAAGAAAAATGCAACTGACTGTAGGAACCGAATTGCAGGACCAAACTCTCACCTGGTACCAAAAATGCAACTGACTGTAGGAACCAAAAATGCAACTGACTGTAGGATTCAAGATAATTACAAGAGACAAATCGCAAGAGCAAAAATTTACACCAGAAAAAGAAAATGGTACCAGCAGAGCCTACAATTATATAACAAAAACAGAAGCAAATCACACCCATACTCCTCCTTCTCTTCTTCTCGGTTTTATAGCATACCGTGCTGATCAAATAGAGGCCACGCCTTTGATTTCAGCATCTTATTAAATTGTTGCAAAGGATTAGCTATCTATAGCACATGCAGATCCATTCTATTAATCATCCCATAAAAGTACGCCGTTACCATACAATAACAACTTCACTAACAGATTCAAAGCTAACGCGGAACAATTTGCAGCAGTATAGACCATGTGTTGCTGTGTGCATAGTACTTGTGCGAATACACACGATTCCAGAAATAAAAGAGAACATAGTACTTGTGCATTGCAGAACGGAACATGACGTGAACGCGCTTACATGAACACCATTGTCTAAAACAGAACACACATACATCTTCTCCCAACAAGGCGGAAAGGGCAAGAGAATAAAAGGGGGCGAGGGCCCATACCTTTTAGGTAGCGACGGTGTGATCGAAGGCGTCCACCAGTGCCGAGTCGTCCCACACAGCTTCCCGCCCTACCCCATCTCCTCTCTCACCAAGTTTGCATGGCTTCTTCCTCCAACCAGCTTCGCCTTCCCACCTACAAAGAGGACGAAAAACGAAAGGTGCCTCCGCTTCAGTAATATCCACCGCCGGCACAAGTCAAGCTAGAGGTGTGCACACTTGAAATAAGAAGAAATCAGGTGGTTGAGGAGCTCACCAAGATCTGAGCAAAATTCATGGGAGGGACGGGGCAAAAAGAAAGACACGGATTCAAACTCACCTTGTCTTCTTGCTTGGCATCGGCGGCGACCAAGGAATCTGCGAGCTGCTGCATCCTACCGCCTCTCCCATCTATGTGTACCGCGTGGCGAGGGGGCTTGGCGATGGCGACGGACATCACAGACGGCTAGAAGGTGAGGACGACAGTGACCGCGCCGTGGACTGCTCTGCAGTGGGAGAGGAGTTTACCCTGCCGCACTGCCCTCCTCTAGATACCTCATACACTGCTAGGCGGCGCTGCCGAGTCAACCCCCCTCTCTCCCTCGCCTCCACCCCTGTCCCGTCCCAGCAACGGGCACGGCAGTGATGTGGATTTGGCGGAGAAAGAGGCGGCGGCGGAGAAGCAGGGGAGGGGACAAGGGGCGTGGGGCCTCGTAGAACACCTCCTCGAGCTCATCCACTTCTTAGATGAAAATAGGATAAGAAAAAATGGTTATGGCAGTATATTGAAAGCACCAGTTGAGGTATAAAATTCTGTTTGGAGTTATAGGGAACATAATTGGTTTTCATAAGATGACTAAACTGTTGACTGTTAAGTAGTATGAACAGAACAAGATTTTTTTATATGAGCTAAAAATAGATGCGCGGGTAATCGACTGGCCGAGCACAACAGATTATAGAATTATGAGAGAAACAAGTAATATTGCAAAAGAGAGTTGAATGAATCTCATTGAGTATAACAAAGTATTAGAGTGAGATAAAATACCGACGAAAGAAAATTGGGCTTACAGATAGACATAGCAAAGCAAATTTGTCATTTTCACATACAGTGTGGGCATGGCACTAAAGCATCAGTAGTGGTGTTCAAAAGATAAAGTTAAAAGCACAGATACTCAGTGAGAATCAATCAACATGTTTTCTGTTAAAAAATTAAAAAAAATGAATAAAAAGTTTGAGTCTAAGTCTATAGTATGGAGATACAACTTGCTACATCACGAAGTTAGTAAACATTGACCAGGCTACGCATTTGGGCATACCATGCCCTGGCCTGGTTTGGCAAACATCTTGTTGATGGTGCAGACATAATAGTCGATCATTGGCTCTTTGTGTCCAAACATTGTGAAGAGCTTATCCACATGGCGCTCGTAGAGCTTCACTTCATTGCCCTAGAAAGCAATGTTCCTCCAGCTCGCCAAAGTACTTGACACCACCAGGCATGCCTGCATTTGTTTTGTGTTTATGTTAGCTGCAGTTCCAATAAAAAGTAGGAATTGTTTTGGAGAAGACTATAGAGAAACCTTTTTTACTTAACTGGTAAAATGAAAAGAATCATAGGAGAGTAGCAGCTAAAAAGAAGCCTTTTGCTTGACATTTGAATGTGACTTGCTTGTTCTACATGTGTGATTTGCCTGACACAAAACCACCTCCCCCCTAGGTTTGTGCCTAAGATTTGTATGTGACCCATCATTTGTGTTTAACTTGCTTGTTCTGTGTGTCAAGTGCATGGTCTACTGGTGTGGACTTTTCTAACCCCTGAATTTTAGTCCAAGTGATTATATGTGTGTTGTGTTTATGAATTTCGATATATGTGTGTGAGGTGGCGGAAAAACAAACCATGTGAATGTTTAAAAAGGGGTTGGAAGAGCTTACCCGCAGCTTGCCACATTCCTCTTCTGTTTGTTGCTCTTTAATGTCAGGAGATGAATCATGGTCAAGAGATGAATTATTGTCAGGAGCAGCCGCAGGTTGTTCTTCCCAAATTGCATTTTTGCTCGTCCCAGCCATTTTTTCACCCAAAAAAAAGAAAAAAAGCATCACCGTAAATGCATATTCAGGTGGCTGGTATGAAACTTTCAGGACACTAACTAGAAGAAACTAGCAAGTCATGGACCATTTACCTTATAAAGGATGAAGGGGTAGCTAGGCACAACCACAGCGTCCACGTCGGCAGTGAACAGTGCAACGAGCGCGCGCGTGCGTTCTGCCCGCGACGGGCGTGTGTCTGTTGCTTTTCTACTCGCCCTTCGTTCTACCCAGCGGCATTGGTGGTCCCCTGCTTTGGGTTGGTCCCGCTTGGCTGTCTCTTAAGAGGGAGCGGGCAGCAGCGAGAGAAAGAGAAAAGAAAAAGCGAACGAGCAGCAGCCAAAGAAAAGAAAAAGGAGAAGCGAGCGGGCAGCAGCGAGACCTAGCCGGCTTCTCCCCGCAGCCGCCTCCTCTCCTGCTGCCGCCCTTTCTCACCCTCACCGGCCACCGGCCACCTCCCACCCCTCCTTCTCCGCCTCGTCGCCCTGGCCACCTTGTGCTCGAGCCGAGGAGCGACTCGGCAGGACGAGGGGAGCAGAGCAGCAGCCAGCCGCGCCTCGTCCATGCCGCGTGGTGGCCCAGATGCGGCCGCTCCCTGCTCTGTATGCGCCCGTCGGCCTCGATCCGACCTTGGCAGGAGGAGCTCGAGTCGAAGAGCGCGGCCTCGATCCAGAATCGGCAGGAGGAGGGGAGCAGCAGCCGGCACGCCTCGTCGCAAGTGATCCCCCATCTCTTCTGGTTGCACCTCCCCCTGTGAGTTCCTCTTTCTAATCCCTTTCCTCTCTAAATTAATTCACGTTTTTAGTGTTCCTGCTGTCTATGGCTGCTGTAGGTATTTTCTTTCTCACCACTTCTCCTCTCCATTTTGGTACAATTTTGTAGGGATGGACCATGGATTTAATTGTACCCTCTGAAAGCCACACAAATTCAAGTAACCAAGAACTTCAGTGAGAGTGTATTTGCCAACTGTGCAAGCGTGCTTCTCTACATGGGCGGCGTCACCACGACCAGTTTGACGATTCAAGCCAAGGTGAAAGTATTGTCCTCTCTTTATTTCTCAGTTGCGTGAGATGTGATTTTGTTCATAATTTGTGTGGAGCTTGAAGCACATCAACATGAAATTGGAGATGATTCTTTGTCCATGAGATCTTCCAAAAATAGAAAGCAACACAACAAAGTAGTCACAATGAGTTGTACCATATTATGATATTTTGTTTGCTTGCTTGGAAATCCCTATCAGATTTTTGCTTTCATTCTGTTACATGTAAATGAATTACTTAATGAATGTGAGACCTGCTATCATATTATATCCTTTGGAGCTAACTCATGTTGCTTTATTTTACTTGCAGGGTTGCATTATATCTTCACTTATCATATCTATTATTTTGAGGATCACAGAAACAAAACACATATTTTATAGGTGTTCCTAATGGCAACAGTGGTAATCAACGATGAGAGAAAAAAGGTGAGACTGGATTTGTACTAGGTATGTTCCTCATCTCTCTGTCCTTGTTCTAATCCCCACCCTGATGTAATCGCTTCTTCACAACTGCTGGATGTCTCTTAGGGGATGAATGCCATGGATTATTTACATTCTTTTTAAGCTGGCCACTAATTAAACTGCTCGCCCCTTTGTTAAAGCTAATCATAGTAATATCTGGTGATCGACCGGCTGATGCGTGCAGTGGCAACCACATTCATGATGATGAACTTAATCAAATTTGTAGTTAAGTTAGTGCTAAATCGCACTAGAGATTCCATTGACAGGTTCCTTTTGCGGATCTAAAAATGGAGGCGTTGAGCGTATCAAAACTCATAAAGGATTTTAAGATCGCGAAGATTGATAGGTGGGCAAATAGGGTGGCGCATGAGATTGCAAAATTCAGTTTTGGCAGTAGGTCCGATGGCCTCTTATGTAATAGTGTTCCGCCATGTGTAACTGCTTTTGTAATGAACGATTGTAAGAATCTTAATTTACCAAATTAATATATGGGGGTTTTCAATAAAAATAAAAAAATAAATCGCACGTGTGTATATTCAGGTTCAGTACGTGTTACAGTTGTCAAGCATAAGCTCACGAGCAGTCAAGCAGTTTTATTAGGATATGTAGATTTAAAAAGAAATAGGTAGAGTCACTACAATAAATATCAGTAGCATGCACTATATATGTATGCAGAACAGATCGTAGTCATGATTTTGTATTGCTCGGATCTCGGATCGAGATTCGTATACACCGGTCATTGATTCAGTCTTAAGGGATTACATGAAAATGACTTATAGTAGCCAGTGCTACCACTAATAGTGCAATTGTATATTTTGAGCAAGGAAGCACGTTAACCACTCAGTATTAGAGTAAGATGCTACATGCCGAAGTACCATCTAAAAAGGACAGATATTTACTTTGTGAAAAATCTTGGTAGAAAAATAGTGTAACCTTTTGGCAGTGGATTGCGTATAATACCACGACACTGCTATATCTGTCAAAACCTGAGCTACATATAGTAGTTAGTAAATGGAATTTTTTGATGAACATACTACTGTACAATGATTATGCTAGCAAAGCTTCGTCCTCGGATGAATATGAGATGCATTCTTTGGCCCCTCTAATTTCCATGTGAAGAACGTGATCTTGCGACTTGCTTGTTCATTCTCCCTTTATGCTAAATCTATTTCTTTCCAAAAGGCATACTACTCTTCTTGTGCTTCCTTTATGCTCTGTTTCTTTAATAAGCCCAATTATTTTCAGCTTAAATTTGATAAGTTAGTGTTTCATGATCCAGATAACCAAAACTGGGTCCTCTACCAAGCACCTGTCCAGCCCTGTGCGAGCTACACTTCAATTTGTATTCTCAGGTGAGTTACTTGCTATGGTCGCCGCTCAAAATCCTCTTTGTAATTAATTTCTTTAAGCGTCAAATTGTGGTTGATTGGTCTGCCTAGATGGTGAAAGAACATATAACTTGTATTTGCCAAACTAGAGAATGATATGAGTACATTATGGATTGTAAATATAGTACTTTCTCCAGTTTACATTGTTGGACTCTGAATTACGCACTTAGTCCTGTCAAGTACTTATAGAAATTTTCCCTACAATTCGGCTATTTCAGCCTGTCATTAACTTTATTCGGTCAGGTTCTCATCTTTACTAAAAAGTGTATCTACAAATAGGTGAAAAGGAAAAAAAATACAGTAGATCCTGGTTCTATGGTTGGTACTTCTTTAGTTTCAGACTTACTTATGCAGCCATTGTCTAAAAAGAAAGATGGTAACAGATAGTAGCGGCTGCCTGCAGAGGAGAGGTCGAGGACGGGTCCCTATTCATGTAGGAGACACCAACATAGATGAGCTATTTCTTCCACTTTTCCTCATCTTTCCATGGTGAACTGAGCTCATCCTTCTAATTGATGGCTTCCTAATTTTTTTCTTATGCACGTAGTGTTTAGGTCACGGACTCACGGTTGATTCCTTCACCGAGTTGCATTGTAGTACAAATGGCCTCTCTTTTCTGATGGTGCTATGGTGTCCCTCTCCAGGTTGCTTGGTCGGATTTGTTGCATGAGGTAGGAGAAGAATAAGAAAATTTGTCAGATTTTTCGTGTGCAAGTTCGGCAGCGGGCAATGGTCGAGATAGAGTCGGGTGCACATCATATATATACAAGTACCTCTAATTTAACTCTGTAAGAGCTCCCAAGCAAAAGAAGGAACAACTATCCATCAACATTATTTGTCATATTTCTTTTTATGGAGGCTAAGAACTAGGCTGAAATGCGCAGGTATCTGAACGTTTGCTTGTCTTAATGCAGATATGGAAGATTTAAAAGCCTTTGTGAAAGATTCCGGTTTTGTAGAAGCCGATGATCAGACACACCATGACCTTACTTCTGGATACAATATTGATGAGGTTAATTCTTTACAAAAGTAGATTTCAGTGTTTTTTGCCGCATTTTGATGGGTTCCTCTTTTCCTTGTTTTCAGAATTGTTGTGACTACATTTTTCTGCATGCCATTCATGTTGCAATATGTTTGCTAAATTAAATGTGCTCTACTTGAAAGAAAATAACGCACATCATAATCATATGCCTTGCCAGGCTATGGTTGACTACATGCTAAGATTTCGTTCCATTATGCTTATATTGCTAGGCTTTTAGTTCATCCTTCTCTTTCCCTAGGTGGCTACTGCCAAGTACATAGACGTCCATTTACTTGCTAGGCCTGATTGGATTTTTCATCTTTTTTACCCGTTATTCCCTTTGGACCTATTGATCTGCGAATTTGCTTTACAACTGACGGTGCCTCATTATGTGATACTGAAACTAAACAAATGTGCGTATTTGGGAAATTGATAATCAAATATTGGACTTCGAATCAACAGAAAAGAGATGCTTTGTGACCAAATATATATCTCTGAAACGTCTGCACAATAATGTTATAGTTTATGTTAGATGGCAAAGTTTCAGATTTTTATTATGACAGCAAGATGCCAACGCAAGGTGCTTGTGCATGAATAAACCATATGAATATGAGATGCACAACTTCCTGTGCAATTCTGAGACTTTTGGGCAAGTCATCTCCATAGGTGTGAAAGAAGATTCTGATTACATATAAGAAAATCATCCAATTTTTTGTTCATCTGCATCCATGCGGCGATACCGCCTGCAAGATATACTCCATCGCTTCTAAGCATCACATTGGCAGGTCGATTCCTCGGGTGGATTGGATTCTCACCCGCTCCAAGTGAAACTTGAGCGACGGCATGGTATGTTTTCCCAAACGACTCTTTAATCAAACCACTGCTCATTGTTGCGTATATGGTTCTTACGCTGCACCTGAATAAGCGATTGCTACATCAATGTTTGTTTCCATCTATTCTGTTTTCCTGGTACTTGAAAGACAATATATGCATGTGTCCTACTTTTGTTTGAACGAGCCGAAAGTCCTATTATTCTCAAAAAAATTATCATCTATCGGTATATGCAGGTATACTAATGGAGTATGCACCCGATGACTCTGCCTAATGTTAACGACTATATGTTTTGGTCTTATATAATAGCAGCATTCCTCAGCACCTTGTTGTTTAAGTTCACAAGTTGCGGGTTCAGAAGAAGAGTCGTTGTTTTCTGCTGTAACCGCCTTGTTGTTTTCTTGCAGCAAGGGACTACCAAAGAAGAGATGATGCGGGTTCAGAATCTGACATTATCTGTGTTAGTGCTGGCAGATCCAAAGGCGGAAAGAAACGGACAGTTTCACACACTAGCAACCGTAGGATCATCAGCAAAAAGGTAAGTTAGCACAAAGAGAAAAAGTATTACTACTATCTTTTTTACTACTTATTTCTCTTTCTAAACCATATTTGGTCAGCACCTAAATATCCACGAAAGAGGATCACTAAGCTGACGGGGAATACATTATCCGTGGTATTATCTTCTAAGATAATACTTGTGGGCTACAGATTGACTGTGTTTGCTTGTCTATTGCAGTTCTTTTATTATAATAAATCCGATATAATGCATATACATGAGATAGTCCTAATACAAAATACACACATTTTAAGATAGGTACAAAGCCTGTAACATAGAACCTGCATTATAAGCACATCATACTAAAAAAGTTTCTTTTTATTTCTTTTTAATGCATAGATGCGACGACAAATAGGCTTAAAGGGAAAAAAAAAATCAAACCACCGTTTACAGGGCCGACCAACGTTACTGGGTCAAACACCGTTGATCCACTTGCTCCACCTCTCATATGACCTTACTGGGTCAAACTTTGGAACCACAGATGATAGGCATGGTCGATAGACCCATACACATGAGCATGGAATCAACGAGGGATCCAAGAGAGAAATTAGAGCTCATCTTCCTAATAGAGTTGAACACAAACCTGCAGCAGTCCTATCTCTTGCTGGTGAACAAACACCACACGGACACCAAGATCCGGCGCCTCGGCGTCAGGCCCTACGTCAGTCAAGATAACACAAAATTTAGCTTCTTAAACAAAGAAAGGTCAATGTACTATTTGCATCATCTAAACGATTTCATTCGACTTTAAATGCCACCTGTATCATCAAAATCGGGCAGAAACATGGTTACCTTCATGTCCACTTCCATAATTTGATTGTGTTAATGCTGCTCCATGAAAGACAAAAACAATTCTTAGTAATGAACAACATCACTTACAACAAAACCAGAACCCTGCTGCTCTGAATCTTTTTATCATCTTCTCATGTGATGCATATACGATTACTCATACTGTCTTCTTCTTGTCATCAGCATACCGTGATGAAAAAAATCAGAATCCCAACAAAAGTGCTTTTTGATGCTATGATGCAGCAGCTAGGCCTCCCAAATGCAGTGTACTCAACACAGAAGGCAAGAGCAATTGGTCTTGACGCAACTATTCACTTCTATCCCTCCAAGCATCAACTGGACAACAAATCTTCCAAAATAATCAATATCAATCCATGTATCCAACAAACTAGAAGATGCTGAAGACCAACTAGCAAACGAAGCTCTCAAGTACATGAAAACCATCCATGGTAAAGTGTTGCAGGACATAAACTATGACAAGATGCAACTGCTTCAGCAAAAGTGTGAATCTCTTGAGCATCAGCAGAAAGAAAAACACAACCTAATAGACTATTTTAGCAACAGCTGGTGCCATAGCCTCGGTGGAGATCACATGGCATCAAAGGAACTTTACTGTATAATAGATAGCAACTTCACAGCCGGATCAACATCCAAAGACAATGATCTGAATCACATTTTGTCGCAAGTAAGATATGTTGTTGATCGTCTCAGTGATACAGCCACATAATTAGATTATCATCTCCAACAGACATGAACAATTGCCTGAACAAATCTTTAGCGTCGATGAAACATCCACCAATTACACTGGCTAATGTCCATCACTTCATAATGCCTATAAGATGTATCTCTGCCTATCTACCTTCTTTCCTAATAACATTGTAAATATTCTATCGTAAGCTTCTTAGGACACTATGTATCATGAATAATCCATGTGTTCCAATTTGTCCCTAAATATATTTATGTTCACTCTTTCAATACTTTCCTTGCTCTCGCCCCTTGCGCCATCGGCGCAACGGGCCATCTAGTATGATGAAACTGTGAAGGAAAAATAACACATGAGCAAAGTTCCTGTGTTAACTGAGGCAACTGCCGACAGAGTATTGGGCAAGTTTTGACAAAATTCAAAGCCACCTAAGTAACAAAACCATTAAATGCAAATTATGAACCACATCAGGCAACCAAGCAACAAACATTAGGCAAGTTGAAAAGCAAAAACAAGCAACTACTAATCAATTGGCGTGCAAGTTTTGTTAAAAAGGGGGGAAGCACACTAGTGCCAAGCTCAAAAAGCCGCAAATTTGGCAACCCAAGCCCGCATATCTAGCAACTCGTAGCCTCTACCAGGCAACTATCCATCCCGCAACCCTCTTAAATATCGCCAAGGTAATGCCGACTTCGAGGCAGAGCAATGGTTTGTCGTGCCCAAAAAAATAGTTCAGACCTCATGGAGAAGAGAAGGGATTTACCTCATGGAGATGAACGAAGGTGGTGTCACTGTGCCATCTCCCGCTTCTAGTTTTGAGCCGCCTCAGGCAACTAACTAAAAAGCAAGTAGGCAGAATAAATTAAACTGAATAAAACCATATGGAACAAAGCTAGCAAAAAAGGGCATATGTGAAACCTAGACTAAAAGAAAGATATATGAATCTATGCTAAAAAAGGAATGCCGCACCTTCCCCACATACGGTGACATGCACGATCCTGATTCTTCAAGGAAAAATATTTATGTGTACATATCTCTACTAGCAAGTTTCGAACCATCTCAGGCAACTAACCAGCGAAAAAACAGTAGGCAAAAAAAGTTTTAGACGAGATATGTACATGTCAGGTAACTCATGATAGAGCCTTTGCGAAAACAGTAAAGCAATCAGCTATGTGTAGTACAAAAAAGACAAGCCTTGACAAGTCTGGGCAGAAAAAGACAAGTAAATCTACATAACAAGTAGAGAAGGACCAGCAAACTATCTGATGGTCATAGCAGCACATGTCAACAATTCAGATGTTTCAGTCCATTTTCTTTGATTGGACAAATTAGACATCATATAAGATAACTATACAAGTTTCATTTCTCCATCCAGCAACTCAGCCCTGGAATGATTATGCAACTTGACAGTACGTTACTAGGCTTTAGTGGATGAAGAACATGACCACATGCATCATGCATGCATATTGTTTTGGCACCTCCCCTCCATCTTGAATTCTAGCACCTCCCCTGCTTCTGGAGGCTGATGTGCCCCATCTTTTAGCCGGAACGACCAATGGATTTGCGTACATTTTTATTTTTCATTATTCCAAAAACATTTCAGTATGTAGTACAAAAGTTGCAAGTAAACAATTGTTGCTGCCGTTGCTTCCAAAAACAATCACCAAGTACGCCTAGCCTGCCTACGGTAATACAATTGTTGTAGTCAATCAGGCAAAACATGGTTTCAGTAAAAATGATACTAAGACAACAAAAATCAGAAGCATCAGCGATAAAAAGTCAGGCACCTACATGACTACAACTCGAAGATATCAACTCGTCACTCCTATTTCGATGTGGCAATCCTCTTCTTCCTTCCCACTTTAATTTAGCTGGGCATTTCATCGACCAGTTGGTGCACGCCTACCATCAAGCTGGAGCTTGTATTTCTCACGGCGGCACATGCAGAGCGTGTACGCGGCCGAGGAGCTGCTGCACTTAGAAGTTCGCGGACTACTAGTGTGAGGATCACACTACTATTCCTCTTAGTTCATCACTGATTCACCAATTACAGCTCCGAATTACAGAAGAATCTCAAGAGAAAGGGGATCAGAGGAAGGAGATGATGAACAGGAGTCAGAGAGCCTCGGCCGAAGCCGCCGGTCCGTTCCAGGCCAATCCCTCTTGTTCGTGGCATCTTCTGCCATATTTGTAGCAGCCGCTGCCGAGCAGGCCAAGGTCCAAGAGTAGCCCATGGTCTGGCCCAACAGTGGTGTAGAGGTATGCTGACAATCCCCCCTCCATAAAATTCGGCTTGCCCTCAAGCCGAAACCACACCAACTTGCCGGGATCCCATGGTACTTGCAAGTCATACTGAACCCTGTTTTTCAGCTTCACATCTTGAGTCCAGGTCGGATGCAACATTTGTAGGAATAGTTGCCCAAGAACCACAATCACAAGAAAGGCACTTGACCGACCCAACATGTACCAATGATTCGAGCTTCTGAAGCATGCACATGGAAAGCTGGATGCATCAACCATACACAGCGAAGAGGGCACCCAAGCAATCTTCCAAACCATCAGGCAAGTGAGTTTAAACCCCAAGGCAGTCACTATAGAATTAAGAGGCATGAGCTTGTGAAACTTGCCAGCTCACCAATTCAATAGCAGAGCACTTGATTATGATGTGCAGATATGTAACGCCCACGATGCGGCTATATCTCCCACGTGTCGAGGCACGACTTAAAAGCATAACCGCATTGTGTTTTAGTCGCAAGAAGGGTCATCTTCACACAATCCCATATAATGAACAAGAATGGGATAACGAGAGTTGGCTTACAATCGCCACTTCACACAATACATAAATATAATTCATACATCATCCAAAATACACACATATAGACCGGCTACGGTCAAAACCAAATGAAAATAAGATAACCCCAAATGCTAGATCCCCGATCGTCCCAACTGGGCTCCACTACTGATCATCAGGAAAAGACACATAGTAACGACCACGTTCCTCATCGAACTCCCACTTGAGGTCGATCCCATCATCTGCAATGGCATCCTCGGCACCTGCAACTGTTTTGGTACAATCTGTGAGTCACGAGGACTCAGCAATCTCACACCCGCGAGATCAAGACTATTTAAGCTTATAGGAAAAGATGATGTAATGAGGTGGAACTGCAGCAGGCACTAAGCATATATGGTGGCTAACATACGCAAAAGAGAGCGAGAAGAGAAGCAACAGAACGGTCGTCATCTAGTAATGATCAAGAAGTGATCCTGAACTCCTACTTACGTCATTCATAACTCAACCGTGTTCACTTCCCGGACTCCGCCGAGAAGAGACCATCACGGCTACACACGCGGTTGATGTATTTTAATTAAGTCAAGTGGCAAGTTCTCTACAACCGGACATTAACAAATTCTCATCTGCCTCATAACCGCGGGCACGGCTTTCGAAAGATAATACCCTGCAGGGGTGTCCCAACTTAGCCCATTATAAGCTCTCAGGTCAACGAAGGATAAACCTTCTCCCAGGAAGACCCGATCAGTCTCGGAATCCCGGTTTACAAGACATTTCGACAATGGTAAAACAAGACCAGCAAAGCCGCCCGATGTGCCGACAAATCCCGATAGGAGCTGCACATATCTCGTTCTCAGGGCAACACCGGATGAGACATCCTACGAGTAAAACCAGACCTCGAGTTTCCACGAGGGGGCCCTGTCGGGGATATACCCCGCGGTATGACCCGGCCGGAAGTATGACCCGACCGGACTTGGCGCTTCACCGTGACCCGCCGGAGGACTGGAGACTCACGGGTCTGGCGGCTCACTGTCAGACGACTCACGAGCCTGACGACTCACGGATGACCCCGACGGCGGGTCAGATAGAAGACTAGGCCCAAGGCCCAGAAGGCCGGCTCACGTTTATGATGGGCCGGCTTAAGAAGAAAGGGATGACGAATATTTCCTTTACGAGGAAGCAAGACCCGGACTTGTAATTAACTTGTAAGAGAAGATAGATTAGTCCTAGTCCTACTAGGACTCCACATGTAACCCGCCCCTCTAACTTATATAAGGAGGGGCAGGGCACCTCAAAGAGGGAGAGGCAACAAGAAATAATCTCTAGGGCTAAACACCGAGAGCCGGAGCCGGCGACTCTCCCGTCATCATAATGAGACCTAGCCTCAAACAGCACGTAGGGTTGTTACCGGATGATGTTTCCCGTGGCCCGAAGCTGTCTAAACCCTTGTCTTGTGTGTCGTGTCTCTCGTCCCGATCAACCCCTCTCAAGCTACTATATAGATGCGTTGGCCTCGCGACCAAGTCCTGACACTAAGGACATCTGCCGTGACAATTCCACGACAGTTGGCGCCCACCGTGGGGCTTGCGCACGATGGTGTTGAGTTCTTGGAGGGTTCGCTCCCAGGGATCGAGAAGTTTGCAACTGTCCAGTATGAGTTTTGAGTTCAAGGGAATTTAGGGTTTGGCGTTCCTGTGCGTATCGCCGATGAAACGCCATCCGTCAAATCCAGATAGAAGATCAATTTTTTGAGGCCGACAGGAATTGTGCTCCAGCTGCCGTACACCACGCCAGATCAATCTACATCGATAGGCGCGTGTGGGCAAGAGTCAAAATACGCGGTGCTTTCATAAATTGATCTGCCAAAGACTATTGCTACTGTGGCTCAGAGTAGTACTACTTCCAATAAACAATTATGCTACTGTTGCTTGAAGGCAAGACTATACGTTGTTACTGATTGCATAAAGTGATTTTGAGGAGGCAACCTGCCCTGCTTCACGTGAGCATGCATGTTTGGACAAGGATTGCAACACCGGGTCAAGCTGGCAACAGGTCCAATCACCAGCGCCGTACGTCAACGACGGCTCATTGGAGAAAGTTAACGGGCGTGAGATTCCTCGGACGTGCATCGTTGTCGCGCCAAGCCGGCCCCACTGTTCCTCGGCTCCGACACGACCTCGTATTGGCGCTGTCGGACCGCCCCGGTTTTTGTTTTCCCTCTCGCCGAAGTTGCCCTGTCTTCGATTGCCGCCGCTGCTATCTGTCACTGGGTACGAGTCCAGCCTCCCCGGGCGCGCATCCTCACACGCGGCCTCGCCTCCCGCTACTGTTCTGCTGCGATCAACGGCCGCACCCCGGGCCGCCATTTCGTCAACTCACCTCACCGTATTGTCAGGTCATCTCCACTTTGAGCCGCCCTCGCGCAAAGCTCACGCCCGCGGCCGTGAGTCGCCCGTAGCAAATAAGCCGCCGACGCAAGGGTTTGGAGTTCTGCTGTGCGCCGCCGATGCAAAATGATCCACTGAATCCGATCAATCAACAAACGCGTGTGCAGGCAAGGGTCAACCCCCGAGTGGTCCATCCATTGGTCCTGTCAAAAGTTCAAGTAGCGATGTCACATCTCTGAAGCTACAGCCCCGCCCCCACGTGAAGGACCAAGCACCAATGTTTACGCAAGAATCAAAAACTAATATTACTGCTTACTCCTACATGGGAAGGACAAAGACATATGCGCCAAAGATCCCTCACGTGAGTTTGCTAATGTGCTAGTTCACATAAAAAAAGAGAGAGGAGGAACAGGCCACGACCCGGAAGATGAGACGGACGTGGATTTTTGCAGAAAAACCGACTCAGCAACGAAATGCGCGAGCGCCTCAACCGCCGATTCGCATGCTTCTGCCGATGGGCCGCTTCGGCCGCGCGGCCTTGCCTCACTTGAGGGCCACCAGCCCTATGCCTCTGTACTGCTCCACCTGCAAGCTTTCTCCATCGATGAACCGGCAAGGTGTTTTTACCGCCGTACCACGAGCCGGTCACTCGCCTCACATGTGCACTAATCTGCCACCATGCTTCAACGTCTGCGTGTCAAACTGCCCCGCGGGTTCATCTGCTTGGAGCCGCCTCTGCTCAAGTCGAGCTGCCCAGCCGGTTCTGCTGCACTGTGATACGCTCTGTTTCGCGGCCGCCTTGATCCACCCCCAATCCATCAACCATGCTACAGCTAGCTTGCCTGCGCCTGACTGCTGGCTGGCCGTGTTGGCTCTATCTGGATCCGTTTCACGGGTGTGTTGTTGGAAATATGCCCTAGAGGCAATAATAAATGGTTATTATTATATTTCTTTGTTCATGGTAATTGTCTATTATTCATGCTATAATTGTATTGTCCGGAAATCGTAATACATGTGTGAATACATAGACCACAACGTGTCCCTAGTAAGCCTCTAGTTGACTAGCTCGTTGATCAACAGATAGTCATGGTTTCCTGACTATGGACATTGGATGTCATTGATAACGGGATCACATCATTAGGAGAATGATGTGATGGACAAGACCCAATCCTAAGCATAGCATAAAAGATCGTGTAGTTTCGTTTGCTAGAGCTTTTCCAATGTCAAGTATCTTTTCCTTAGACCATGAGATCGTGCAACTCCCGGATACCGTAGGAGTGCTTTGGGTGTGCCAAACGTCACAACATAACTGGGTGACTATAAAGGTGCACTACGGGTATCTCCGAAAGTGTCTGTTGGGTTGGCACGGATCGAGACTGGGATTTGTCACTCCGTGTGACGGAGAGGTATCTCTGGGCCCACTCGGTAATGCATCATCATAATGAGCTCAATGTGACTAAGGAGTTAGTCACGGGATCATGCATTGCGGTACGAGTAAAGAGACTTGCCGGTAACGAGATTGAACAAGGTATTGGGATACCGACGATCGAATCTCGGGCAAGTAACATACCGATTGACAAAGGGAATTGTATACGGGATTGATTGAATCCTCGACATCGTGGTTCATCCGATGAGATCATCGTGGAACATGTGGGAGCCAACATGGGTATCCAGATCCCGTTGTTGGTTATTGACCGGAGAGGCGTCTCGGTCATGTCTGCATGTCTCCCGAACCCGTAGGGTCTACACACTTAAGGTTCGGTGACGCTAGGGTTGTAGAGATATATGTATGCGGAAACCCGAAAGTTGTTCGGAGTCCCGGATGAGATCCCGGACGTCACGAGAGGTTCCGGAATGGTCCGGAGGTGAAGAATTATATATAGGAAGTCCAGTTTCGGCCACCGGGAAAGTTTCGGGGGTTACCGGTATTGTACCGGGACCACCGGAAGGGTCCCGGGGGTCCACCGGGTGGGGCCACCTATCCCGGAGGGCCCCGTGGGCTGAAAGTGGAAGGGAACCGGCCCTTAGTGGGCTGGGGCGCCCCCCTTGGGCCTCCCCCCATGCGCCTAGGGTTGGGAACCCTAGGGGAGGGGGAGCTTCCCCCTTGCCTTGGGGGGCAAGGCACCCCTTCCCCCCTTTGGCCGCCGCCCCCCCTTGGAGATCCCATCTCCCTGGGCCGGCGCCCCCCAGGGGGCCTATATAAAGGGGGGGAGGGAGGGCAGCACACAACAGCCTTGGGCGCCTCCCTCCTCCCCTGCAACACCTCTCTCTCTCTCTCTCGCAGAAGCTCGGCGAAGCCCTGCCGGAGACCCGCTACATCCACCACCACGCCGTCGTGCTGTTGGATCTCCATCAACCTCTCCTTCCCCCTTGCTGGATCAAGAAGGAGGAGACGTCGCTGCACCGTACGTGTGTTGAACGCGGAGGTGTCGTCCGTTCGGCACTCGGTCATCGGTGATTTGGATCACGGCGAGTACGACTCCGTCATCCACGTTCATTGGAACGGTTCCGCTCGCGATCTACAAGGGTATGTAGATGCACTCCTTTCCCCTCGTTGCTAGTAGACTCCATAGATGCATCTTGGTGAGCGTAGGAAAATTTTAAAATTATGCTACGATTCCCAACAGTGGCATCATGAGCCAGGCCTATGCGTAGTTACTATGCACGAGTAGAACACAAAGCAGTTGTGGGCGTTGAGTTTGCCAATTCTTCTTGCCGCTACTAGTCGTTTCTTGTTTCGGCGGCATTGTAGGATGAAGCGGCCCGGACCGACCTTACACGTACGCTTACGTGAGACTGGTTCCACCGACTGACATGCACTAGTTGCATAAGGTGGCTAGCGGGTGTCTGTCTCTCCTACTTTAGTCGGAACGGATTCGATGAAAAGGGTCCTTATGAAGGGTAAATAGAAATTGGCAAATCACGTTGTGGTCATACGTAGGTAAGAAAATGTTCTTGCTAGAAACCTACAAACCACGTAAAAACTTGCAACAACAATTAGAGGACGTCTAACTTGTTTTTGCAGCAAGTGTTATGTGATGTGATATGGCCAGAAGATGTGATGAATGATATATGTGATGTATGAGATTGATCATATTCTTGTAATAGGAATCACGACTTGCATGTCGATGAGTATGACAACCGGCAGGATCCATAGGAGTTGTCTTTATTATTTTGCATGACCTGCGTGTCATTGAATAACGCCATGTAATTTACTTTACTTTGTTGCTAAACGCGTTAGCCATACAAGTAGAAGTAATCATTGGCGTGACGACTTCATGAAGACACAATGATGGAGATCATGATAATGGAGATCATGGTGTCATGCCGGTGACGAAGATGATCATGGTGCCCCGAAGATGGAGATCAAAGGAGCATGATGATATTGGCCATATCATGTCACTATTTGATTGCATGTGATGTTTATCATGTTTTTTGCATCTTATTTGCTTAGAACGACGGTAGTAAGTAAGATGATCCCTTATAATAATTTCAAGAAAGTGTTCACCCTAATTGTGCACCGTTGCGAAGGTTCGTTGTTTCGAAGCACCACGTGATGATCGGGTGTGATAGATTCTAACGTTCGAATACAACGGGTGTTGACGAGCCTAGCATGTACAGACATGGCCTCGGAACACACGCAATACACTTAGGTTGACTTGACGAGCCTAGCATGTACAGACATGGCCTCGGAACACGGAGGACCGAAAGGTCGAGCATGAGTCGTATAGAAGATACGATCAACATGGAGATGTTCACCGATCTTGACTAGTCCGTCTCACGTGATGATCGGACACGGCCTAGTTAAAGTCGGATCATGTTTCACTTAGATGACTAGAGGGATGTCTATCTGAGTGGGAGTTCATTAAATAATTTGATTAGATGAACTTAATTATCATGAACTTAGTCTAAAATCTTTACACTATGTCTTGTAGATCTAATGGCCAACGTTGTCCTCAATTTCAACGCGTTCCTAGAGAAAACCAAGCTGAAAGATGATGGCAGCAACTATACGGACTGGGTCCGGAACCTGAGGCTCATCCTCATAGTAGCCAAGAAAGATTATGTCTTAGAAGCACCGCTTGGTGAAGCACCAATCCCAGAGAACCAAGACGTTATGAACGCTTGGCAATCACGTGCTGATGATTACTCCCTCGTTCAGTGCGGCATGCTTTACAGCTTAGAACCGGGTCTCCAAAAGCGTTTTGAGAAACATGGAGCATACGAGATGTTCGAGGAGCTGAAACTGGTTTTTCAAGCTCATGCCCGGGTCGAGAGATATGATGTCTCCGACAAGTTCTTCAGCTGTAAAATGGAGAAGAACAGTTCTGTTAGTGAGCACATACTCAGAATGTCTGGGTTGCACAACCGCTTGTCTCAGCTGGGAGTTAATCTCCCGGATGACGCGGTCATTGACAGAATCCTCCAGTCGCTTCCACCAAGCTACAAGAGCTTTGTGATGAACTACAATATGCAGGGGATGGAAAAGACCATTCCCGAGGTATATTCAATGCTGAAATCAGCGGAAGGGGAGATCAGAAAAGAACATCAAGTGTTGATGGTGAATAAAACCACTAAGTTCAAGAAGGGCAAGGGTAAGAAGAACTTCAAGAAGGACGGCAAGGGAGTTGCCGCGCCCGGTAAACCAGTTACTGGGAAGAAGTCGAAGAATGGACCCAAGCCTGAAACTGAGTGCTTTTATTGCAAGGAAAGTGGTCACTGGAAGCGGAACTGCCCCAAATACTTAGCGGACAAGAAGAAGGCCGGCAACACCAAAGGTATATGTGATATACAAGTTATTGATGTATACCTTACCAGTACTTGTAGTAGCTCCTGGGTATTTGATACCGGTGCAGTTGCTCATATTTGTAACTCAAAACAGGAACTACGGAATAAACGGAGACTGGCAAAGGACGAGGTGATGATGCGCGTCGGGAATGGTTCCAAGGTCGATGTGATCGCCGTCGGCACGCTACCTCTGCATCTACCCACGGGATTAGTTTTAAACCTCAATAATTATTATTTAGTGCCAGCTTTGAGCATGAACATTGTATCTGGATCTCGTTTAATTCGAGATGGCTACTCATTTAAATCTGAGAATAATGGTTGTTCTGTTTATTTGAGAGATATGTTTTATGGTCATGCCCCGCTGGTCAATGGTTTATTTTTGATGAATCTCGAACGTGATGTCACACATGTTCATAGTGTGAATACCAAAAGATGTAAAGTTGATAACGATAGTCCCACATACTTGTGGCACTGCCGCCTTGGTCACATTGGTGTCAAGCGCATGAAGAAGCTCCATGCAGATGGACTTTTGGAGTCTCTTGATTATGAATCATTTGACACGTGCGAACCATGCCTCATGGGTAAGATGACCAAGACTCCGTTCTCCGGAACAATGGAGCGAGCAACCAACTTATTGGAAATCATACATACCGATGTGTGCGGTCCAATGAGTGTTGAAGCTCGCGGAGGATATCGTTATGTTCTCACTCTCACTGATGATTTAAGTAGATATGGGTATGTCTACCTAATGAAACACAAGTCTGAAACCTTTGAAAAGTTCAAGGAATTTCAGAGTGAAGTCGAGAATCAACGTGACAGGAAAATAAAATTCTTACGATCAGATCGTGGTGGAGAATATTTAAGTCACGAATTTGGTACACACTTAAGGAAATGTGGAATAGTTTCACAACTCACGCCGCCTGGAACACCTCAGAGAAACGGTGTGTCCGAACGTCGTAATCGCACTCTATTGGATATGGTGCGATCTATGATGTCTCTTACCGATTTACCGCTCTCATTTTGGGGCTATTCTTTAGAGACTGCCGCATTCACTTTAAATAGGGCTCCGTCGAAATCCGTTGAGACGACACCGTATGAATTATGGTTTGGGAAGAAACCTAAGCTGTCGTTTCTAAAAGTTTGGGGATGCGATGCTTATGTCAAGAAACTTCAACCTGAAAAGCTCGAACCCAAATCGGAAAAATGCGTCTTCATAGGATACCCTAAGGAAACTATTGGGTATACCTTCTACCTCAGATCCGAAGGCAAGATCTTCGTTGCCAAGAACGGGTCCTTTCTGGAGAAGGAGTTTCTCTCGAAAGAATTGAGTGGGAGGAAAGTGGAACTTGATGAGGTGATAGTCACCCCTTCCGAACCGGAAAGTAGCGCAGCGCGGGAAAATGTTCCTGTGGTGCCTACACCGACTGGGGAGGAAGTTAATGATGATGATCATGAAGCTTCGGATCAAGTTACTACTGAACTTCGTAGGTCCACAAGGACACGTTCCACACCAGAGTGGTACGGCAACCCTGTCCTGGAAATCATGTTGTTAGACAACGGTGAACCTTCGAACTATGAAGAAGCGATGGCGGGCCCGGATTTCGACAAATGGCTAGAAGCCATGAAATCCGAGATAGGATCCATGTATGAAAACGAAGTATGGACTTTGACTGACTTGCCCGATGATCGGCGAGCCATAGAAAACAAATGGATCTTTAAAAAGAAGACGGACGCGGATGGTAATGTGACCATCTACAAAGCTCGACTTGTCGCTAAGGGTTATCGACAAGTTCAAGGGGTTGACTACGATGAGACTTTCTCACCCGTAGCGAAGCTGAAGTCCGTCCGAATCATGTTAGCAATTGCCGCATACTATGATTATGAGATATGGCAGATGGACGTCAAAACGGCATTCCTTAACGGCTTCCTTAAGGAAGAGTTGTATATGATGCAGCCGGAAGGTTTTGTCGATCCTAAGAATGCTAACAAAGTATGCAAGCTCCAGCGCTCAATCTATGGAACATTCGCTTTGATGAGATGATCAAAGCGTTTGGGTTTACACAGACTTATGGAGAAGCCTGTGTTTACAAGAAAGTGAGTGGGAGCTCTGTAGCATTTCTCATATTATATGTGGATGACATACTATTGATGGGAAATGATATAGAATTCTTGGAAAGTATTAAGGCCTATTTGAATAAGTGTTTTTCAATGAAGGACCTTGGAGAAGCTGCTTATATATTAGGCATCAAGATCTATAGAGATAGATCAAGACGCCTCATTGGTCTTTCACAGAGTACATACCTTGACAAGATATTGAAGAAGTTCAATATGGATCAGTCCAAGAAGGGGTTCTTGCCTGTATTGCAAGGTGTGCAATTGAGCACGGCTCAATGCCCGACCACGGCAGAAGATATATAAAAGATGAGTGTCATCCCCTATGCCTCGGCCATAGGGTCTATTATGTATGCCATGCTGTGTACCAGACCTGATGTAAACCTTGCCGTAAGTTTGGTAGGAAGATACCAAAGTAATCCCGGCATGGAACACTGGACAACGGTCAAGAATATCCTCAAGTACCTGAAGAGGACTAAGGATATGTTTCTCGTTTATGGAGGTGACGAAGAGCTCGTCGTAAAGGGTTACGTCGACGCTAGCTTCGACACAGATCTGGATGACTCGAAGTCACAAACCGGATATGTGTATATTTTGAATGGAGGAGCAGTAAGCTGGTGCAGTTGCAAGCAAAGCGTCGTGGCGGGATCTATATGTGAAGCGGAGTACATGGCAGCCTCGGAGGCAGCACAGGAAGCAGTCTGGATGAAGGAGTTCATTACCGACCTAGGGGTGATTCCCAATGCGTCGGGCCCGATGACTCTCTTCTGTGACAACACTGGAGCTATTGCCCTTGCGAAGGAGCCCAGGTTTCACAGGAAGACCAGGCATATCAAGCGTCGCTTCAACTCCATTCGTGAAAGTGTTCAAAATGGAGACATAGATATTTGTAAAGTACATACGGACCTGAATGTAGCAGATCCGTTGACTAAACCTCTCCCTAGGGCAAAACATGATCAACACCAGGACGCAATGGGTGTTCGATTCATCACAATGTAACTAGATTATTGACTCTAGTGCAAGTGGGAGACTGTTGGAAATATGCCCTAGAGGCAATAATAAATGGTTATTATTATATTTCTTTGTTCATGGTAATTGTCTATTATTCATGCTATAATTGTATTGTCCGGAAATCGTAATACATGTGTGAATACATAGACCACAACGTGTCCCTAGTAAGCCTCTAGTTGACTAGCTCGTTGATCAACAGATAGTCATGGTTTCCTGACTATGGACATTGGATGTCATTGATAACGGGATCACATCATTAGGAGAATGATGTGATGGACAAGACCCAATCCTAAGCATAGCATAAAAGATCGTGTAGTTTCGTTTGCTAGAGCTTTTCCAATGTCAAGTATCTTTTCCTTAGACCATGAGATCGTGCAACTCCCGGATACCGTAGGAGTGCTTTGGGTGTGCCAAACGTCACAACGTAACTGGGTGACTATAAAGGTGCACTACGGGTATCTCCGAAAGTGTCTGTTGGGTTGGCACGAATCGAGACTGGGATTTGTCACTCCGTGTGACGGAGAGGTATCTCTGGGCCCACTCGGTAATGCATCATCATAATGAGCTCAATGTGACTAAGGCGTTAGTCACGGGATCATGCATTGCGGTACGAGTAAAGAGACTTGCCGGTAACGAGATTGAACAAGGTATTGGGATACCGACGATCGCATCTCGGGCAAGTAACATACCGATTGACAAAGGGAATTGCATACGGGATTGATTGAATCCTCGACATCGTGGTTCATCCGATGAGATCATCGTGGAACATGTGGGAGCCAACATGGGTATCCAGATCACGCTGTTGGTTATTGACCGGAGAGGCGTCTCGGTCATGTCTGCATGTCTCCCGAACCCGTAGGGTCTACACACTTAACGTTCGGTGACGCTAGGGTTGTAGAGATATATGTATGCGGAAACCCGAAAGTTGTTCGGAGTCCCGGATGAGATCCCGGACGTCACGAGAGGTTCCGGAATGGTCCGGAGGTGAAGAAATATATATAGGAAGTCCAGTTTCGGGGGTTACCGGTATTGTACCGGGACCACCGGAAGGGTCCCGGGGGTCCACCGGGTGGGGCCACCTATCCCGGAGGGCCCCGTGGGCTGAAAGTGGAAGGGAACCAGCCCTTAGTGGGCTGGGGCGCCCCCCTTGGGCCTCCCCCCATGTGCCTAGGGTTGGGAACCCTAGGGGAGGGGGAGCTTCCCCCTTGCCTTGGGGGGCAAGGCACCCCTTCCCCCCTTTGGCCGCCGCCCCCCCTTGGAGATCCCATCTCCCTGGGCCGGCGCCCCCCAGGGGGCCTATATAAAGGGGGGAGGGAGGGCAGCACACAACAGCCTTGGGCGCCTCCCTCCTCCCCTGCAACACCTCTCTCTCTCTCGCAGAAGCTCGGCGAAGCCCTGCCGGAGACCCGCTACATCCACCACCACGCCGTCGTGCTGTTAGATCTCCATCAACCTCTCCTTCCCCCTTGCTGGATCAAGAAGGAGGAGACGTCGCTGCACCGTACGTGTGTTGAACGCGGAGGTGCCGTCCGTTCGGCACTCGGTCATCGGTGATTTGGATCACGGCGAGTACGACTCCGTCATCCACGTTCATTGGAACGCTTTCGCTCGCGATCTACAAGGGTATGTAGATGCACTCCCTTCCCCTCGTTGCTGGTATACTCCATAGATGCATCTTGGTGAACGTAGGAAATTTTTTTAAATTATGCTACGATTCCCAACATGTGTTGCCCAGGGGGATTTAAAGGAAGTGGATAAAGATCAACCGGCACCATGAGTGAAATTTTGATCCGCGCAAAGGATCATCTGTCGTTTGGACAAAAATTAGGTGCTATTTACCCTATTTTTTTAATTCATCCGAGCAAAACTACTTTGCCCTGCTGTATTTTACATGCAGGAGAATTATTTATTACAAAGTAATATTATACCGCGGAGATGGAGGCATGCCAACATCTTTTGGCACAGGTGGTTGTCGTTACTCAACGGACTCCCGCACTGGCTTACTACGCCGTGGCCGTCTCTTGCGACCGCGCCGGCTTACCATGCCGTGGCCGTCTCTCGCGACCGCGCCGGCTTACAACGCCGTGGCCGTCTCTCGCGACCGTGCCGGCTTACAACGCCGTGGCCGTCTCTCGCGACCACGCCGGCTTACAACGCCGCAGACGACTCGCCCGTCCGCTCTCGCGGCCAGTTCACGCATCCGCGCCGGCTTACAACAAAGAGGACAACTTGCTCGTCCACACCGGCTTACAACACCGCGGCTGGCTCATATGTCTGCTCCCGCGGCCGGCTCGGCCATGATTGATTTCAGTTTCACCTAGTGATCATCAACTTCATGGCAGATTATTTTTGGCCTAAACACATCAGGTGATATCCATCTAAAATATATTTTTAGCACATATTATTTTTGTCAAAGAACAGTTTACCTTTGCCTTGGTCTGCAATATTGTTATGCAGGACAATTGTTCACTACAAAAGCTATGGCTGTGTCATGGATGTATAAACTCGCGCTACCATTATAAATGCGCTAGTATCTTATCATGCCATCAAGCTCGATGAATATATGTGCAAACCGCCATTCTGCAGACCGGTTTACATCAATATGACGTGGCTAAATCGCCCGTCCACGCCGGTTTACAATACCGCGGCCGACTCATCTGTCTGTGCCGCCTCTGAAGCCGCGGTCGTCTTTGTCGCCCGTCTCTCGCGGCCTGGTCTACATCAACACACCGGGCCGCACCCGTCTGCATGAGCTGTTTTTTGAGTATGAGCAAGTCACAACTTGGGTAGCCCGGTTTTCTTTCAACAAAATGGAAGCAAATTATCATATACTATCAACCGCCGTCTGCACCGGATGGCTCAATGGACATGCGCACAAGTCGCCATCACTACAGTTTGGTTAAACTTCAAACAGCCAGTTGGAAGGAACCATTGGCCGAGTTGCTGACACGGCTCATACGGGATCATTTATAACCCGCCGCGGTCACCTCAACCTTCTGTGGATACACATCGTGTTATCAACACCAATGATATACAAGTTATGCCGGTTTATATCACGGTTAAATATGGAGAATCTCAAGCCAGCTCCTCGAGTCATCTTGAGACTCGGGGGCTACAGCGACATGACTCGGGAACTCCGGGTCGTTGGAGGGAATGATAACCCGGTTCCGGAGGCTACTACCATATTGATGAAAATTTAAAGGACGTCAAAAAATTTCCGGTTCAAAATAAAGATTCCGGTTTAAAATCCGGTTCAAGAGATATCTCTCTCCCACAAAGTTTTGAAGCTCTCAAATCCGGTTCAAACTCTGGCTCAAGGTAAATTTATATCTTACAAAGCTTTGAAGCTCTCAATATCCGGTTTACAAATTTCCGGTTCAAAAAGAAGTTATCTCTCGCAAAGTTTGAGTTCTCAGGAAAAATTAAAGGGACCAAAGGGAGTCTGTTACAAAGCACAACTCAAATATAGGTACCCTGCTTTAATGACCATTGGGAGCTGATCGTATTCGAATTTAGCTTAACCCTTTGGGTGTGACCCTGATCGTATTCGAATCAGAGTCGTTAAATATTCTCATGATCACTAGGGGGCTTCCTGTTCAAACATAGGTCGTATTCGAACCAAAGAGAACATAGCTGTCGGTACCCTCTTGATCGGCACACTGCCGAGCTCACTAGGGGGCTTCTTGATCGTATTCGAATCATAGCTCAACCCCTTTTGGGAACCGACGTGGATCGTATTCGAATCAGCGTCGTTAAACAACTCTCAAGGTCATTTGGGGGCTTCCTGTTCAAACATAGGTCGTATTCGAACCAAAGAGAACATAGCTGTCGGTACCCTCTTGATCGGCAACGCCAAAGCCACTGGGGGCTATATGATCGTATTCGAATCTTAGCTTAACCCCTTTGGGACAGTTTTCTGGTCGTATTCGAATCAGAAGCCTCAAAATTTTTGAAGTCTCTTTTTGCAAACAATTTTTTGGATTTTATTTGAAGTTCTTTTGATCATATCTAAAGTGTATATGAGTGGTTTCTATTTAACCCGGCATGATTTTCAATGATAAATCGCCAGCTTATGACAATCATCATCTATTTGGAAGCGTTGGCTTCTAAAGATTGGGTTATCACCCTTACTGCACAGGTCATGTAAACCGGCAGTACAAATTCAATATCACAATGGTTATATGTGAGATATTATGACCCGCCCTGCGGTAAACCGTTAAGGGATTTTGTGATCTACTTGTGTGCAGGATAAGACTACATTTGGGTGGTTACCCGTCCTGGCTTTTGACGTTAAGTCGCCAGGGCATATGTTGTTTAATCTCTGTGCAGGATTTACAGAGCTATGACTTACATAAATGATTAAGTTCAAGCCCATCATCAAAGATTGAAATTGGTGTCTCAAAAGGGTTATCAATTCTTGATTTTCTCAAAGGCTATAAGCCGCCGGGTTGTTCAAATTCCGGCTTACAATGGAGGCGTATTGAATCGTCATCGACCAACAGCCACCGGGTATTTAAAACTCCGGATTTACTTGTCAACAGATAAGGAATAGTCCCGAGTCGCTGCAGGCTTACAACCCGGCACTTGGGGGCTGCATTATTCAAGTTGAGATTAATGCCAGCATGCACCATGGCACTTGGGGGCTAATGCAAAGTCATTTTTTGCTCAATTCATTGAAGACCCGACTCATCACATCGTAATGAGCCGGCCCTTGGGGGCTATCAATTGCTCCTGGCAACAATTCAAGACAATTCTAGGATGACCCGGCTACACTACTATGACTATAGCCGACTCATGGGGGCTACACAACTGGATTTTATTTAAAGCCATGGTGATAAGTCCCGGCTTATTCATGCTGATTAAACCGGCCCTTAGGGGCTACAGGTAATATGGATATAAGGGAGAAATATCTTCAAATTCTCAGTTTTGAGTAAATCAGATTGACATGGTGTCTGCAAAAATCACAAACCGGCGTCGGCGACAATTATGACTTGGCATCATCTATTTATAACCCGGCAATTTTGTTACTCATAAACCGGCAAGTTTTATATCTTTAAGCCGGATGAATATAAGTTGAATATTTGAAGACCAATATTTTTGTCAAGTCAGAGCATTGAAAGCCGACTCAAGTGGATTATCTCTTACAATATTTCTCAACAAGAGACCAATGTCAGCAAATTGACTCTGAAGCTGGCCTGTTGACCCGGATTTTCAAAGGAAGTATCTGGATTTTTTGCATTGGCAAAATTTGAACATATCTGCTAAAGAGATTTGCTATGAGATTATGGATACATATCAAGAAGGAAGATGACAAGGACTTAAGGATGATCAAGTGCCGGCTTACAATGAATATTTAACCCGGAACACAACCTGTCAAATTTGTTCTTGTGTTTATATTGCAGATTAGTTTAACATGGATAAATCCAAATTAAACTAGGGCTAATGCCGGGGATATACCCCGCGGCATGACCCGGCCGGAAGTATGACCCGGCCGGACTTGGCGCTTCACCGTGACCCGCCGGAGGACTGGAGACTCACGGGTCTGGCGGCTCACTGTCAGACGACTCACGAGCCTGACAACTCACGGATGACCCCGACGGCGGGTCAGATAGAAGACTAGGCCCAAGGCCCAGAAGGCCGGCTCACGTTTATGATGGGCCGGCTTAAGAAGAAAGGGATGACGAATATTTCCTTTACGAGGAAGCAAGACCCGGACTTGTAATTAACTTGTAAGAGAAGATAGATTAGTCCTAGTCCTACTAGGACTCCACATGTAACCCGCCCCTCTAACTTATATAAGGAGGGGCAGGGCACCCCAAAGAGGGAGAGGCAACAAGAAATAATCTCTAGGGCTAAACACCGAGAGCCGGAGCCGGCGACTCTCCCGTGATCATAATGAGACCTAGCCTCAAACAGCACGTAGGGTTGTTACCGGATGATGTTTCCCGGGGCCCGAAGCTGTCTAAACCCTTGTCTTGTGTGTCGCGTCTCTCATCCCGATCAACACCTCTCAAGCTACTACATAGATGCGTTGGCCTCGCGACTAAGTCCTGACACTAAGGACATCTGCCGTGACAATTCCACGACCGCAGTCTACTCAGTTCGGACCAACACTCGAAGGAGCACTGGCCCGAGGGGGTTAAAATAAAGATGACCCTCAGGCTCGCGAAAACCCGGGGGAAAAGGCTTAGGTGGCAAATGGTAAAACCAAGGTTGGGCCTTGCTGGAGGAGTTTTATTCAAGGCGAACTGTCAAGGGGGTCCCATAAATCACCCAACCGCGTAAGGAACGCAAACTCAAGGAACATAATACCGGTATGACGGAAACTAGGGCGGCAAGAGTGGAACAAAACACCATGCATAAGGCCGAGCCTTTCACCCTTTACCAAATATATAGATGCATTAAATAAATAAGAGATATTGTGATATCCCAACATATCCATGTTCCAACATGGACCCAACTTCAACTTCACCTGCAACTAGCAACGCTATAAGAAGGGCTGAGCAAAAGCGGTAACTTAGCCAAACAACGGTTTGCTAGGAAGGGATGGTTAGAGGCTGACATGGAAAAATAGGAGGCATGATATAGCAAGTGGTAGGTAGCACAGCATGGCAATAGAACGAACAACTAGCAAAGCAAAGATAGAAGTGATTTCGAGGGTATGGTCATCTTGCCTGCAAGGTTCTCAGAGTTGTCGAAAGCTTGATCCTCGTAAGCGTACTCAACAGATTCCTCGTTCACGAACTCGTCTCCCGGCTCTACCCAAAACAAGAACAACAAGCAACGGAACCACAATCAAACACGAGAAATGCACAAACAACATGATGCAATACATGAATGATATGCGAGAAGTGATATGCGATGCATATGCGTGCTCCGTAAGGAAAATGATGAACAATGCAGTAACTTGGCAAACCAAGCATGCCACTGGAAAGATGAGATGATTTCGGTCGAAATCGATATAAAGATCACCGGAAACGGATGCACGGTTTGCAAATGGCAAGCAAAACAAGAATGACACGAATCTGCGATTAACAGCATGATAGCACTTAGAATGCAACAAGTAACAATGCTACAGCACTCCAACGTAGCAAGAAAGCATATGACAGTAATCTACAGGAGATGCTTGACAAAAGATGAACACTGAGCTACGGCTAGTTCATATCACAGCAGGTTCAAACAAGCATGGCAAAAGTGCAAAAGATAACAGGTTCACAGACTTAGTGAAATTACTGGACATGCCTGAAACAGTATCAGGTAGCAATGTTCAGAGCACGAAACGAACATGCTACAGGAACTTAACATAGCAAAACAAGGCATGGAAGTATTCTACTAAATGCATATGACAAAAGTCCCTTACTGACCATAATCCAAAAAGGACCATAAGATATGATGGCAACCATGTAAACACAGCAAGGTTCGTTAACAGGTTTCAGACAGCAGAAACAGAGCATGGCAGAAACAATAAAATGAAGGCATCTTGGTGAGCTTGATTCACTCATCACAAAGCAATGCATGACAAAACAAGCATACCTACAGCAAGATGGCATGTTTATGAAGCTATCCATGGCAAGAGCAAGTATATAGCATGAAAGGAACAACTACAACAAGCTTGGCAAAATTGAATATCATGTTAAGAATCTGCCAGAAATATTTTATAGCAAAAGTAGAGCAAGATTGAGTCATGCTATGGCACTCCATAATTGCAAACAAGGGCATGAATTGATCAACTACAACAATATCTACAAAACATCCTTACTGAACATCTCCAAAAGGAGTATGGATCTCTCTGTAGACACATGGATAGATAGCAACAAAATAACAGTAGTCACAGAAACAAAATAACAGTAGTCACAGAAATCACAGTCCCTGAAATCAGAAACATCACGAAGCCTAGTTTGCATGCTTGTGCTAGTCACCACAGAGATCACAAAAATACATGGCATACACCTCTGTAAATATGGCATGGCATACATCAAAACACATGTAGAGCTCATGCCCATAAGATGCACAGGTTAAATGCAACAAAAATAACAAATCCTCAAGTTCTGATAAGTAACAGCAGATAACAACAACTAGCACTCTTGCACTAGAGATTTGGGCATCAAGATGGACTGAAATGAACATGGTGCGATGGAACAAAATGAAGAGCATCTCGAGACGAACATTTCGATATATTACACGCACGAAACGGAGCTATATGCAGAGAGTTATGATGCGATGAACATGAGTATATAATGTAAAAACTCGGGGACTTAGAGAAATCGGGAGAGGGGAAGAAAGTCAACCACTGCGCCTGGATCTGGATCGGGCCGGTGCTCGAGCTCGGGGACGGCCGAAGCTCACCGGAGCAAGGGCACTCGCCGGGGAAGACGGAGGAGTGGGCCGGCGGGGAGGAGGCGCGCTGGGGAGGAGCCGGAGACGGGGAGGAGGCGCCAGGGCAAGGGGGCGGCGAGGCGCGGCGGCACGCCGGCGGACACGGCGGACGGCGGCTTGGCGCGGGGCGACGCCGGGCTTCGGCGGAGGAGGAAGAAGGAGCGGGCGAGCGGCGGCGGGATCCCGCGGGCTCGCGCGGGCCCCGCGCGGGCCTGGCGGGCCGGCGGCGGAGGTGGGCGGCGCGGGACACGTGGCGGGCGCGGGGCGGCGGCGGCTTCGTCCGGCGCGGTACGGACACGTCCGGCGGCGCCGGAGGGCGATTTTTAGGGTTTTGGACTGCGGGAGGATTCGGGAGAGACGCATATTTATAGGTAGAGGGAGCTAGGAGAGTCCAAATGAGGTGCAGTTTTCGTCCACACGATCGTGTCGAACGGCCTAGAGCATGGAAGAGACTTAGTGGGGTTTTTGGGCTGTTTAGAGAGGGGTTTTGCTGCAACACACAAACAGACTTTGCGGTTACCCGGTTAACCGTTGGAGCACCAAACGACCTTCAAATGGAACGAAACTTGACCGCTGGTCTACCGATGGTATACCAAGGCCATTTGACAAGCCTCGGTCCATTCCGAGAACGTTCAACACCCGCTCACGAAAAGAAACGAAAAGGGGTGCGCCGGAGGAGGTGGGAGTGCCGGATTGCCAAACGGATAACGGGGAAAATGCTCGGATGCCAGAGACGAACACGTATGCAAATATAATGCACATGATGACATGATATGAGATGCATGACATGAACAAAATGCAAAACGAAAAACAAAACCCGACTACGAAGGGAATATCATAACACATAGCCGAAAATGGCAAGAGTTGAAGTTACAACTATGGAAAGCTACATCCGGGATGTTACAAGATAAGAGTTGTCTGCAACAGAGCATTTGTGGCCAGTGGCGGAGCTTGAGATGAAATTATGGGGGGGGGGGGGGGGGGCATGGGCTGAAGGGAGGGCAAACATGATTGCTTTAGGCTGATTTTAGTTGAAAATTAGACCAAATATTAAGGCATATGTGCATGTTTTCCTATGAGCTGGGGGGGCCATGGCCCAGGTTGGCCCCCAAGTAGCTCCGCCACTGTTTGTGGCAGTAGTGGGTTTGGTCACAGACGCCCATGCCAAAATTACATGTCTTCATAGGCAAGGGAACCGGAGAAAGAATTTTGTGCACAACTGCTGCTACTTCAGGTGTAGGCATAATATTAAAGCTGGTACTGAAAAGTGTTCTTCTCCAAGAAAAATCCATAGCCTCAAGCACCGAATAAGCAAGCACAGGAAACTTCCCATGAATCCTGACTTGCATGTATATTGGGCTTCCATCAGGAGTTGCCAGTTTGAGAAACCAAGCAATGGCCTTGTTGCAGCACACAGTATCTTGCAGATTTTCTGAGAAGTACACAACCACTAAGCTCCTTGCACGCAAGCGGCATGAAGATTTTTGTCCTTGTAATATCTGTCGTGGCTTCTTTGTGTAAAATGCAAATGTGTATGGCCATTTAGTTTTTCCACCAGCCAATATGTAGGACCTGTAACCACCAAAACTCCAATAACCTACATCCCATGGCCGTCGTAGTACCTTGTTATTCAAATTGTCAACACACTGATCTGCCTCTGTTAAGACCTCCTGCAACCTTCCTTGGTACTTGGATACTCTCCAGTGACCCAAACATTGCTGATCACTAATATTGCCAGTAACAAAAAGAGCATATCCATCAGTAGCTTCATGAACATGAATCATATCCCTACTTTTGTCACTCTGCACAAACAGAAAACAGCCACTAATATCTTGTAATCTGCACTTGCTCTTCTGCTCGTACACTTGCAGATTCAGTGTTATGCATTCAGAGAAAAGGGGTGCAGCCATAGGCGTTTCTCATCCCATTGCACAAACTCAGAGCACAATTGATCATTATCGCCCACCATTTCTAGTGCGAAAGAAGTCCCAGCCTCCAAGAAAAGAGCATGCCCGAGCAGCAAAGAATCATTCCATTGCATCAGAACTTGAGTTGATGGCCATATAAGTCTGAACAACAATCCTTCTGGATGCAACACAAAAGACGAACATGGCTTCAGGTCAAATAGTGCCTCTCTGAATTTCTGCAGCTTCCCAGGCTGAAGACAACAAGGAGACTCATTTTGAAACAAATTGCTGTGCATTTGAGACACATCCATAGGCAACAACGAACTTGGGATCATGCCACTAAGCTCTGCTCGATCAGGTGGACACGACGGCCACAAGACAATGGACGCATAGTTTCTGTTCATAACCAGGCTTCCTAACTTGTTTATCTGCCTTCCTGGATCCCATGGAGAGGGTGCACATATGTAACACTGAAAATAAGGATGCTGACACATACCTAAATTCTCACAATAATACTGAAGTTGAAATGGAGATGCTGCCCGTGTAGCAATGACATGAACTAAACATGGTACTAATGGTGACTTGTCCTTGCTCCTTGCTGAAAAGAATGTTGTCATTGTTGTTGAGCAACTGGAACATGTTGGCCTTCTCGATATGAGTACACCTCAAATTTGCATCAGCTAGTGGCATAAGACTGGACTGGAAAGAGGCCAGAGGTACTATGGTCGGCAGACACATGCCTAGTGCAGATTCTGGTGACTTCACGCTGGTGTCTTCTTCTACACCTTTTGTCGAACACCTCCAGGCGCTGCCATAGGAGAAAGTACTGCCCTCACTGCACCAGTGTCTCCTCCTGGGCACTCGGTCGAACAGGTGGTGGGCGGCAGCAGAGGATTGGCCGTGACAAGCTTGATGATATCCGATTGATTCGACGTCAGCGCTGTGGAGCCGCTGATGAGGTGGTCGATGTCGCGCTTGAGATGGACGTCGACGCTCGCAGCAGGTGTCGTCGGGGCGGTCGTGGTCACGGCCTGGACTCGAGGCGATGTAGAGTCCAGTGCTGCCACTATGTGGACGCACGTAGATGTCGCCGTGTGCGCGGACGGAGCGGAGGCCGTGGCCGGCGTGGAGATGTCCGCGGCCGTCGCCGCTTGCACGGAGCCTGCAACCAAACTGGTGGGGGAGACGGTGCGGCGCGGGACAGGCGGAAAGGCGGGTCGAACTCGTCGCTGATGAAGCCAACGCCGCTGCTGCAGGGGCGCACCTGGTGCTGGCGTCGGTACGCACCTTGTGGCGGAGGCGGCCTATAGTCTCGTCTAGCTTGGTGTGGAGGTCGTCGAACGCCGTCTCCACGGACTTCTCTAGCCTCGCCTGGGAGGCGGCGAAGCTTCGGTCCAGATCGCGAGCTAGTTGGGCCTTCAGAACCTCATAGGTCGCCAAACCCTCCGGCGAGAGGCTCGCCAGGAGCTCCGCGCGCCGTCGTGGGTCCATGGAATTGATGGGGAAATTTTTTGGGGAAAGAAGTTCAGATAACCCCCGGGGTTTCATAAAGCGGCTAATCCACCCCCTCAACTCTAAAACCAGTTAAGTAACCCCTGGGGTCTCTAATACCAGACAAATCACCCCCTTGCCTTGATTATAGTGGTTTCTAAAGGCGTTTTTGCTTGTATATGGCGTTGGACGACTGCCACGTCGGCTTGATGTGGTGGGTCTAGTTAACTGCTCCTTCTTCTGTTTCGGTCTCGTCTCCCTTCTTTCCTTCGGCGATGCAGCGACAGTGCAAGACCTGATGATCGGCGTTTGACGGGAGGCGGCACAACGACGAGCAGGTGAGTCCCTAGTTACCAATGACTCCAAGTTGATCAGGGATTGTATGTGAAAGTCTATTTATTTGGAAGATTATATGGCAGCGACGGAGATACAGAGATGGGTTTGAGGCGCTCTGTTATTGTTGTAGGGTGATCGGCGCTTTGTAGAAGACGGCGTGACAAGGAGCAGGTTAGTCCCGAGCTCCCGATGAGGTGAGGCGTTGAGCTTGTAAAACTAGTACTGGTACCACTTGTTCCATCTTATAAGACACATGTACTGCTTTGCGATGTCGGCATGATTGGTTTCAGCTCTTTTAAACGAGTACAAAATCTCATACTAGTTTGATGTTTTTTTGTCATGATATGAGCTGATGTTTATTTTCTTTCTACTTGATGTTTCTGGGAGAGGATAGTAGGCATTAAATTGGAATCATATGAATGTTACTACGAAATGGTCTTACCTCCGGCCGGCTGCAAACGTGGTTGCTGGATTGTACGCGTACGGAAGCTGCCGATAGGAGAGGAGAGAAACTAGGGAACATGGGAGGACGAACTTCAGCTGGCTGCCATGGTGATGAACACGGGAGGAGAGGAACCAGAGAACATGGGAGGACGAGCTTGGGCTAGCGGCCATGGCCATGAAAGTGGGAGGACAAAACTAGGGACTGGGCAGGGGATTAGGAAATTATTGAGCAGGGGTGAAATCGCTTAGCGCCTTCCATCAAGCCAGCGAGGCAGTCGTCCAACGCCACGCAAGCAAAACCACCTGCTGAAACCACTATAATCAGCGCAAGGGGGTGATTTGCCTGGTATTAGAGACCTCAGGGGGTTACTTAACTGGTTTTAAAGCTGAGGGGGTGGATTAGCCGGTTTGTGAAACCTCAGGGGGTTATCTGGACTTCTTTCTTTTTTGGGTGGATTTTTGGTGCAGAATCAAACGACTCTGATGCCAATTGTGAGGATCACACTACTATTCCTCTTAATTCATCACTGATTCACCAATTACAGCTCTTCTTGTGGCAAGCCTTTCGAGGCCGGCTGCCCTTGGCTGATCAGATTCGTAAGAGAAACGGGTCGGGCTCCTAGTTTTGTGCTCTTTGTGGTGAGGTGGAAGACTCGGATCATATCTTTTTTCACTGTCACCTGGCTAAGCTTATTTGGAGTTGTGTGCGGGACTGGCTTCATGTGTCTTGGGCCCCTGCCTCCTTTGCCGAGTTGCGCAGCCTGGCATCCAACCTTTCCGGTGTTTCTAGACCGATCTTTTGGGTGGGCTTGGGGGCTTTATGCTGGTCTCTGTGGACTACTAGGAATAAATTTACTATCGAGCACGTGTTTCCGGCTAAACCGGCTGATTGCTTATTTAAATCGTGTGCTTTCCTGCAGCAGTGGAAATCATTGACTAAGGCCGACGACCAAGAGGCGCTCTCTATGCTGATCGACAAAATCCGGACCACGGCGTCTCAGTTAAGCAGACAAGAGCACGATGCTTGAGGGATTCTTTTGGGCCTGAGTCTTTAGCTTAGTTGGTTCCTTCTATTCCGGCCTGCGTGCCGTGTACTGGCGTGGGAGCCATGTACCATGACTTTATCCTCGTTGTCTTGCCCAGCGTTGGGGCTTGGGTGTGTTTGATACGTTTCGGTGATGCTGTTGCTACCTGCTTTATGGCTTTATTTGTAAAGTTGGGCGTATGCCTTTCCTCTAAAAAAATTACAGAAGAATCTCAAGAGAAAGGGGATTAGAGGAAGGAGATGATGAACAGGAGTCAGAGAGCCTCGGCCGAAGCCGCCGGTCCGTTCCAGGCCAAGCCCTCTTGTTCGCGGCATCTTCTGCCATATTTTGCAGCCGCTGCCGAGCAGGCCAAGGTCCAAGAGTAGCCCATGGTCTGGCCCAACAGTGGTGTAGAGGTATGCTGACAACTAGGACCGAGGCGGAGTAGTGTTGTACACCTAGCAGCACGGACGCTGACGCCGCGTGGGCTGCACTAGTTTGAAGCGAGGCTGAAGAGGGTGAGCTAGGAGCTGGACGGGAGCCCTCGGTGTCCGTGGGTCGCTCGTGGAGAGAGCGCTAGTGTGGCAGACGACGTTCGTCGCTCCATGGCAATCCAGCTCGGCCCGAAGGTGTTGTATTTGTACACCCGCTGCAGACACCCCTGGCTGCGCAATGGCCGGCAAATTAATCGTGGTGAATCGAAGATATCAACTTGCCACTCCTATGTGGCTATGTCGACCCCCGCAGAGCTACACATGTATCCACCCCCATTACCTTCCCCCAAAAATGCTCGTCCCTTGCAACCAAAATCCGCCTGCCGGCATGCCTGGTGTATCACACAACCAAAATTGACCCCCCGCTGCCCCTCTCCCCCGCGGAATCGACACTACCCAATCACAGAACCTTCCCCGGGGCGTCCCCAAGAGAATCGCATGAAGAAAAATGAGGTAGACGACGCTCACCACTGATTTTGATCGGAGAACCCCTTCCTGCTTGCCGGAATAAGCGCATCGTCGTCGGCGACCGTTACCCTTCTCCGCCCTGCTTTGAAGCAGAGAGATGAGGAAGAGAAGCTCTGCAGCCGCGCGCGTGGGGTCCACCCCCGCGCCTCCCAAACTCCGGCGTTTCCGCCGCGGTGGCGACGAATTTGGGTGACAGTGGAACTGCACAGCACCGCCCACTCCGCCCTCTCGATCCCAACTGCGTGGAAAAGAGTTCTATGAGACCAGGTCTCACGGGTTAGCAGGTGAGACCCATCCTGATGGATGACACGTAGCATTCACAAATCGTAAAGCATCTACCCCGCCCCCATCTGAAATCAGCGTGGAGAGATTAGATCCGACGGGGGTCGAGGGTGTGTGGATGGAACAACAAGAGAGATAAACATGGGCCCCTCCACCGTTGTATATCCGTTCGGCGGTTTTCACCCACGATTTGGTCCGACAAGATAACACCTGGCGATCGGGATCTTCAGCGTGATTAGATCCGACGGTGGTCGAGGGTGTGTGCTCGGAAACGTGAATTAGTGCAGCTGCATTTTTTAGAATTTGGGATAAATTAAATGACGTGTCATGTTTGAAAATGACGAAAATCCGGGAGATGTAAAACAAGATGATTAGTTCCTGGGCATATACAACTAGGGAAGTGTGCCCAGCTCATTTGATTACGGATGCGAATTTAGACTCCTATTTATGCTGTAGGGGTCACCTCTAATGTTTTCGAAAAAGATGTATACAACTAGGCAGCTAGTTAGCAACAGACTAATAACCACACTCCATACCCATAAAAAGTTGTACAGTTTTCCAGTATCAAACGCATGTACTGTCATCAGTTCAACCGCCACATTCTACATAACCGTTTTTTTTCAGTATCAAACGCATGCACTGTTATTATAAGGAACGTAATCAGAATGAAATAACAATGCATGCCTATTAAGCTTTATAGCCTTTTCACAGTACTTCTCTAGACATGTATCCATTTTTTATATTATAAAATCATCATTATTGGACCAGTTAGCTGCACCGTGAGATTGTCAAAACCTACCCATGAGACCAAGTCCTGTTCCTCACGAGGCCGATTGCTATCGAGCGCCCTTCGTCCTGTAATTAGCTCGAGGAACACCACACCAAAACTATAGATGTCAGACTTAACCGTTAGCTGTCCAGTCGCGGCGTACTCAGGAGCACAATAGCCATAAGTCCCCATGACACGGGTTGTCACATGAGTCTTATCACCCACAGGACCAAGTTTAGCAAGTCCAAAGTCGGACAACTTCGCATGATACCCTTCAGAAAAAAGAATGTTTGATGGCTTAATATCTTGGTAAATAACTGGTGGATTTGCCTTATCATGTACTCCCTCCGTTTCAAAATAGATGACTAGTTAGTACAAAGTTGAGTCATCTATTTTAAAACGGAAGGAGTAGGTATATTCGAAACCAGCAGCTGTGCCAGCAGCTATCTTCATCCGTGTTGTCCAATCTAGAGGTTCTTTATTGGGTGAAAGGTCTATTTAAAGCATCAACAGTAATTTATTAATGAGGGTATCCAGTATAGGGCACATTCATGTGTAACTCTAATAGATGGAAGTAAGAAAATGGTAAATTATCGCAGAAAATATCTTAGGTTTCAAGGTCAGTGACATGTCAAGGAGCATGTTAATTCTTCACTTATTGATGCATGTGATATAATAATACTAGAAAGGAACACGAAGTTAGATAAAAGAGCCACTGTTAAAGAAAATTTATCTATTCAACAAATTGATTATGATTAAAATCTGAGTTTTCTCAAGGGTGACCAATCCATCATTGAAATATTACCCCCTCGATGGATTCTGTTTAGGGTAATCCCATCACTAGATTATTAGATAGCTAGGCTCATTATTTGATACGTCATCAGAGCATCCCATTCTAGCTTAAGCTTTTGATCAAATATAGCAAGTAATGAAACAGGACAACCTAGATCAGATTTAAATGGGACCTACCGAACAAAGAAGATGATGCCAAGAATACCCCCCCCCCCCCCCCCCCCCCTCACAAACGTAAAGCAATAAATACTTAATTAAATCAACTGACAAGAACTGATTGTTAGTGTCATCCTGGATCCATAAAAGCAACTTGTTAATAGGATTGGTAAATATTTTTTGTGGTGTAAGTATTCCATATCAGGAAATAACACAACACGACACAACCACAAATTGGCCTCAAGTTCTGTAGCCATTCTAGAATCTACTCCCTCCGTCCCATAATATAAAAATGTTTTTGACACTACACTGGGAGTAGATTACTATGCGTTTCTTTGTTTTGGTTACTCTGGAAAGAGTTTTCTAGTTTTGGGACTCATAAATTTCTCATCTCTTCGCTCTTTCAGGTTACTTACTACGCGTTGTGCCCCGATACTGATATGCTTACTTCTGCAGCCACTGATTTCTTCATGCAGCTTGGAACAAGTGTCTATAACGTTGCTTCTTCAGTTTTTCTTTGGTTCTCAGTTGTGATGCACAATTATTACTTAGACCTAACAAGGATTTGGTGGTGATGAGATAATTCCCACCCACTTCGATTTGTGCTGTTTTTATTTAATGTTTGCATCCCTTCATCTGGTTGCAAGTCAGTGCCGAGAAAATATATTCAATTGAAAAACATAGAGAAATTTTAAAAATAAATATGGAAAATAACCACCTGGATTTCAGAACTCTCAACTCTCCAACCAGCCCAAGTCGAGGATTGAGCACAGTTGTGGCTTATGAGAAGTTGCACACGTATGCAAGGATGGTCCTAGATTGCTTGGCTAAGATTGATAATTTAACATTTTGTATTTAAACGCAATCCAACCCAGTGGATAGTCCCACATTGCCTGGTCAGGGGATGTGAACTTAACATGTGAGATCCACATGCAATTAAACCCACAAGTTAAATGTTAGTACAACTTATATTTATGGCAAGGTTGAACGATAGCGTGCATGGATCCATACATCCCATGCAAACACGGGTCACTCCCAAACTTGCACCAAATAAAAAGTACAAGTTCCAACAGATGAAGTAGGGGCTATATGTTGGAAAATGCACATGAGCTCCTGGGTGCTCCACCTGCCTATATGAATATCAAATTCAAAAAACAATACCAGGAAAACAAATAAAAACTGGAATCTTGGGATATCAAATCCGGGTGCCCAATCAACTCCCGTGTGAAGTTCCGTGAAAAAATACCAAAACATGTATCTATAACGAAGAAAATACAGCCTGACATATGATCCACCAAAACAATTTCTTCTTTGTACATAGGATTTTTTTTTTACTGAGAGTGCCACGAATGCCATTTTTATGCAGAACTTCGCACCGGAGTAGATTGGGCACCCAGGTTTGATATCCCAAAATCCCAGTTTTTTTATTTTCCCAGTATTTTCTTGAATTTGATGTTCATATAGGGGGTGGAGCACCCAGGAGCCAAAAATCCATGTCCCTGTATGTTCCATTATATTCTACCGTTATGCAGTATTAATGTGGACTATAAACCATTCCACCGCAAAATTTCGATCAGAAGTGAGAAACGAAGAAAAACAAATACGTATAGAAGTGATAAAAGGGAACAAGGGCAGAAGGCTAATAATCTACATATATATTGAAGTCCATTCAATTCAAAGTCTAATTTGGCCTATGGACCATTATTTACCCAACAAACGCCAAAGAGATATGATGCATATAGCAGATTATTAACACTTCAGGCCTTACAAAAATTGCTTCGAGACAACACAACTGGATCGGATCCTCCATCTCATCATCTCAATCAAAATACGTGACGAATGCGCACAGCCAGAGTGAACTTGAACCTCCAGAGGCTTCCAGCTAGAAATAACATATGCACATGGTGAAAATTACAAAGAGGCTGGTATCTGGATCTTTTCCCGCAGCTGCTGAGCTACAGCATCAATGAATTCCTCGGTGCTCAGATAATGCTCCCTTGTTACCCTAGCAACAACAATACAGAGAAAAAACAGAATGACATGTTAATGTGCAACACCAGGAAAGAAGCACAACAGGCCAAGCAGAAGCAACAAACAGTGACAGCAAGATATTTGAGACACTGCCACAAATAAATGTGATTTCTTGCATTTGAAGTCAGATTGGCCTGTTGACATAGTACTCCCTCCGTCCAGAAATACTTGTCGGAGAAATGCATAAAAATGAATGTATCTAAAACTAAAATACATCTAGATACATCCATTCCTCCGACGAGTATTTCCGGCGGAGGGAGTAAATACCAGACAACTCAGAAAGACCATGATGCAATATACTCCCTCGTTCATTTTTATTTTTATTTTTTATGAGTCAATTTCTTGAAACTATGCTTTGTGATAAAGTAGCAAAGAACAACGATCTAGCTTATTAGTACTCCCTCTGTTCACAAATATAAGATGTTTTCGATATTTCAATATGGACTACATACAGACTGAAAGGAGTGAACAAACACACTAAAACGTGTCTATATACATCTGATTCAAAAAAAAAGTTAGAACATCTTATATTTGTGAGTGGAGGAAATAGTACCTAAAACTAAACCACATTTGTGTCTTGGTTCTAGAAAACCACATTTTAGGATTCAATGGAATTATCAGGTGTGGCTAGGCCTACCCATCAGGGCTAAATCCATGAACAGGCCTGTTATGAAGTTCCACTAGTGCCGTTCATAATTGTGTGCGTGATGAGCTGGCTGTGCTATCAATTTCATTCCATCGTAAATAGTGTGGTTCTTCCGGAAGAGTAGCGAGAAGCTGGTTTTAGGAAACTTCTCACAAGATTTAGTACTTTGAAAAGAACTGTACAACAACAACAAAGCCTTTAGTCCCAAACAAGTTGGGGTAGGCTAGAGGTGAAACCCATAAGATCTCGCCTTTGAAAAGAACTGTAGGTTTAAGAAATTTCTATAATCTTATTGAAAATTGTAAGGTGTGGATTCATAGTTAATATTATTTCCTGCCTTTTGGCAATTGTTTATTTCATCCTTTTCTTGAGCATTTATGCATGACAAACGTCACATATTATTCTCGCTCATCTCTCCAAAGCACTAAATATAAGGGTAATTTAGTCAGCTGTTTACTTTATGGAGGGTACTGTGACTAAATTATCCTGCAACAAAGTGCTTTGAAAAGAATCAGAGAGAACAATTTGTGTGGTTAAACATGCATAAATACTTCAGAAAAAAAGAATAAAATAAGGAAGGGCAAAAAAGAGAAAATAGCACTAAATGATGCATGCACCCCTTATAATTTTGAACAAGATTGCAAACAAAAAAACTTACAAACGAATGGGGAGAGTACAAAACAAAAGACTAAAGGTTTCAGGAACATTCACCAAGATTTAAAAAATAAGTTGAGAGAGGGGAGCAATTTTATTTTTGATGAACTGTCATTTCTTGCAAATTCGGAACTGGGAATAAACACTGTAATCCGCCCCACCCACTCTCATGAGCTAGTGAAAGTGCTACTGTCGACTCCAGCATCCTGCAGCAGCTTCACCCACGTCGGCCAATCCCGGCGATCTCACTATACGCCGATGATGTGATGCTATTCTGCCACGCCACGCCGGGAGACATGGCCGCTGTCAAGGGTATCTTGACCCTGTTTGGCAAAGCGAGCGGGCCGCAGGTGAACTACGGCAAAAGTTCAGCCACCATCTTGCCCGGCGACCCCGAGGCGGACGCGGTGATCGCCCAGCTTGGGTGCCCGGCAGTACAACTTCCTGTCACCTACCTGGGTATCCCCCTGACGACGCGTTGTCCCACCGCCGCCCAGCTACAGCCCTCAGTGGCTGCCAAGCTACCCGCTTGGAAGGCATGGCTAAAGAACAAAGCCAGGCGCCTACGGCGGGCATTGCTACATTAAGGGTGTGTTTGGTTCGGGAACGAAGTGTAATGGAATGTCATGGTTCCGTTCCACTAGAATGGGTCGGTTCCGTCCTTATGTTTGATAGCGCCAATTTGAAGGAATGGAATGGTTACATTCTAGTGTTCAGTTTGAGACATGTGGAATGAAATGGATTTATTCATCTCACCATAAATTGGATTGAATTTCAGTCAAACAAAAGCAGATAAATATTGTTGTTGAATCGAAGGCTTGAGCACGCTCTGTCAAAAACAAATCATAGAGAAACAGAAAGAAAAAGAACCGGACTGAAACACAAGATCAACAACAGCCACCCAAATACCAAAGTCTGAATCTGAACTAATTGCTACAAGAAAAAATTGCAGCTTGCTAGTCTAGTCTTGCTCGTAGACTTGCTCCTCCGGTCCACAATATCTACAACAGCCACCCAAATACCAAAATCTGGATCAACAGCAGCCACCCAAATTCAGCCATGCTCCTCCGGTTCTTTTTCAGCCATGTAGCCGACGGCGGGGTGAAGTGCACTTGCTCCTCCAGTTCTCTTTCCGGCACCGATGCCGTCCAGCCACTCGAGCTCGGCAGCCACGTACGCACAAAGTGCTCGCCTCCTTCCACCAGATCCTTGGGGTTCGAGGAGGAGAGACAAGGGGCAGGAAACGCCGACGAGGCTGCAGTTTCGACAGGGGCAGAAGATGGTGCCGCTGAGGAGGGGAAGGTGCTACGGCCGCCGGCCGCCGGTATGGCCATCAAGGGAGAGAGGAGAGCAGAGGTCGTGGGTGGCTGGGGCGCGGGGTGGATGAGTGGTGGAGGAAGGGGAAAGAGTCGCCAGTGAGGCGTTCCGCGTGGTCCGGCCGATTTGGAGGAACGCCCAGGTTCGGTATAATCAGGGAATATGCCGTTCCGTGGAATCGGTGGGTTCCGGTTCCTTCGGCGATCTAAACACGAGAACGGGCTCTGGGAATGGAACCGACCCATGCCCTTCCGGTGCGTGACAGGAACCAAACACACCCTAACGGGCGCCATGTGTGCCGCCCCATCAAGTACGGCGGCCCGGGCGTGCGCGATCTGGAGCGCGCCGGGCTCGCGCTGCGGCTGCGATGGCTTTTGTTCGCCCGTGTTGTCACGGACCGTGCATGGCAAGGACTCGGCCTGCAATTCTCCCCTGAGGAGCGCACACTGTTCTTCACCTCCACGACCATGGCAATTTGGAATGGCTTGACAGCCCTGTTTTGGGAGGACCGCTGGCTTAGCGGGCAGTCAGTCCGAGAGCTCGCACTGCTGCTCTACCACTGCATCCCTAAACAGCGACGAAATTCGAGAACGGTGGCGGAAGGGTCTATCGCATGCCGATCCAGGCACCAGATCAGGAGCCCACTGTCACGGCATGGTGTCTGCGAGTGAATGAGCACACGCCGACGACACATCGCAAGGCCCTCAGGTCCATCGCCTTGCTCGTTCCATGAATGATCTGGAAACACAGGAACCCATGTGTCTTTGACAATGCGACGCCCTCGATCGATTTGTTCGTAGATAGGATCAAAGATGAGGCCCGCTGTTGGGCCAACGCCGGAGCTCAGGGGCTTAGGGTTCTGCCCACATCCTGGGACATCCACTGATAGGCCACTGGCATTGTAAAACTCACCTCCTAGGAGGCTTGCTCTCTTTCTTTTCAATGAAATGAAACGCAAAGGTCCTTTGCGTTTTCTCGAAAAAAGAAAGTGCTACTGTAAGCAGTTAAAATTCTGGTACCTATAAGGATATTTGGTCCATTGGAACAGCAACGAATTTTCTGTTTACCTTGGTCACTAATTATCCTCAATAAAATGCTACCGTAGTTTTTTTTAGCTGTTTCATTGTTTTATTATTGTCAGTTTGAGATAATATATTGTTGCTTCAACAACAACAACAACAAAGCCTTTAGTCCCAAACAAGTTGGGGTAGGCTAGAGGTGAAACCCATAAGATCTCGCAACCAACTCATGGCTCTGGCACATGGATAGCAAGCTTCCACGTACCCCTGTCCATAGCTACCTCTTTGGTGATACTCCAATCCTTCAGGTCTCTCTTAACGGACTCCTCCCATGTCAAATTCGGTCTACCCCGCCCTCTCTTGACATTCTCCGCACGCTTTAGCCGTCCGCTATGCACTGGAGCTTCTGGAGGCCTGCGCTGAATATGCCCAAACCATCTCAGACGATGTTGGACAAGCTTCTCTTCAATTGGTGCTACCCCAACTCTATCTCGTATATCATCATTCCGGACTCGATCCTTCCTCGTGTGGCCACACATCCATCTCAACATACGCATCTCCACCACACCTAACTGTTGAACATGTCGCCTTTTAGTCGACTAACACTCAACGCCATACAACATTGCGGGTCGAACCGCCGTCCTGTAGAACTTGCCTTTTAGCTTTTGTGGCACTCTCTTGTCACAGAGAATGCCATAAGCTTGGCGCCACTTCATCCATCCGGCTTTGATTCGATGGTTCAAATCTTCATCAATACCCCCATCCTCCTGCAGCATTGACCCCCAATACCGAAAGGTGTCCTGACGAGGTACCACCTGGCCATCAAGGCTAACCTCCTCCTCCTCACACCTAGTAGTACTGAAACCGCACATCATGTACTCGGTTTTAGTTCTACTAAGCCTAAACCCTTTCGATTCCAAGGTTTGTCTCCATAACTCTAACTTCCTATTTACCCCCGTCCGACTATCGTCAACTAGCACCACATCATCCGCAAAGAGCATACACCATGGGATATCTCCTAGGATATCCCTTGTGACCTCATCCATCACCAATGCAAAAAGATAAGGGCTCAAAGCTGACCCCTGATGCAGTCCTATCTTAATCGGGAAGTCATCGCTGTCGACATCACTTGTTCGAACACTTGTCACAACATTATCGTACATGTCCTTGATGAGGGTAATGTACTTTGCTGGAACTTTATGTTTCTCCAAGGCCCACCACATGACATTCCGCGGTATCTTATCATAGGCCTTCTCCAAGTCAATGAACACCACATGCAAGTCCTTCTTTTGCTCCCTATATCTCTCCATAAGTTGTCCTACCAAGAAAATGGCTTCCATGGTCGACCTCCCAGGCATGAAACCAAACTGATTTTTGGTCACGCTTGTCATTCTTCTTAAGCGGTGCTCAATGACTCTCCCATAGCTTCATTGTATGGCTCATCAGCTTAATTCCACGGTAATTAGTACAACTCTGAACATCACCCTTGTTCTTGAAGATTGGTACTAATATACTCCGTCTCCATTCTTCTGGCATCTTGTTTGCCCGAAAAATGAGGTTGAAAAGCTTGGTTAGCCATACTATCGCTATGTCCCCGAGACCTTTCCACACCTCAATGGGGATACAATCAGGCCCATCGCCTTGCCTCCTTTCATCCATTTTAAAGCCTCCTTGACCTCAGACTCCTGGATTCGCCACACAAAACGCATGCTGGTCTCATCAAAGGAGTCGTCCAGTTCAATGGTAGAACTCTCATTCTCCCCATTGAACAGCTTGTCGAAGTACTCCCGCCATCTATGCTTAATCTCCTCATCCTTCACCAAGAGTTGGCCTGCTCCGTCCTTGATGGCCAATATCCCTCGTCTTCCTCTCTCGGATCTTGGCCATCTTATAGATGTCCCTTTCGCCTTCCTTCGTGCCTAACCGTTGGTAGAGGTCCTCATATACCCGACCCCTTGCTTCACCAGCAGCTTGCTTTGCGGCCTTCTTCGCCATCTTGTACTTCTCTATGTTGTCTGCACTCCTATCCAGGTATAGGCGTCTGAAGCAATCTTTCTTCTCTTTAATCGCCTTCTCGACATCATCATTCCACCACCAGGTATCCTTATCTTCACATCTCCTTCCCCTGGACACTCCAAACTCCTCCGAGGCCACTTTACGAATGCAAGTCGCCATCTTCCTCCACACATTGTCCGCACCCCCTCCTTCCTCCCAAGGGCCCTCCTTAATGACCCTCTCCTTGAACGCCTGAGCTACCTCCCCCTTGAGCTTCCACCACTTCGTTCTAGCGACTTTGGCACGCTTATCCCGCTGGACACGAATCCGAAAGCGTAAGTCAACAACCACCAGCTTATGCTGGGGTACAACACTCTCTCCAGGTATCACCTTACAGTCTAGGCACGCACGCCTATCTTCTCTTCTCGAGAGGATGAAATCAATCTGGCTAGAGTGTTGGCCACTACTAAAAGTCACCAGATGTGATTCTCTCTTTCTAAGAGGGTATTAGCTACAATCATGTTGTAGGCTAGAGCAAAGCTTAAGACATCTTCTCCTTCTTGATTCCTGCTGCCATAGCCAAAGCCCCCATGCGCCCCTTCAAAACCTGTGTTAGATGTACCCACGTGGCCATTGAGGTCTCCTCCTATGAAGAGCTTCTCACCAATCGGTACACTCCTAACCATGTCTTCCAGGCCTTCCCAGAACTCCCTCTTGGTGTTCTCATTGTGGCCTACTTGCGGGGCATACGCGCTGATAACATTGAGAACCAAGTCCTCAACTACCAGCTTGACCAGGATAATCCGGTCCCCACATCTCTTGACATCTACCACTCCATACTTGAGGCTCTTGTTGATCAAGATGCCTACGCCATTTCTGTTTGTAGCCGTCCCCCTGTACCACAGCTTGAAGCCGGTATCCTCCACCTCCTTCGCCTTCTGTCCTCTCCATTTGGTTTCTTGGACGCAAAGGATATCAACACCTCTCCTCACCGCTGCATCAACTAGCTCCCGAAGCTTCCCTGTCAGAGACCCTACGTTCCAGCTACCTAAGCGAATCCTCCTAGGCTCGGCTAGCTTCCTTACCCTTCGCATTCGTCGAGTCAAATGCGAAGACCCTTGCTCATTTTCCACTACATCCGGGCGCCGATGTAGCGCGCCACTAAGGATGCGACGACCCGATCCTCGCTCACTTGCCACCATATCCGGATCAAGATACGGCGCGCCACCTGGGGGGTGACGGCCCGGCCCTTGCCCATTTTCCACCACACCCGGGTTCCGATGTGGCGCCAATAATAAAATCTCACTGACACCAAAGTTTCTGAAACACCACAAAAACCAAAAACATATACATAAATCAGCTTACTTGGTGCCATGGCTAAGAAGTGCAAGATCCTTTGTCATTTTCCCAGATTCCACTGTTTCAACACATGCAGATTCAAGCTTCTGTGTGAAATCCAGCAGCCTATCATTATTATCCAGCTTTGCTCTAAACAGAGAAACAAGTGGTTAGTACATAGGCAGGGAAGAATGTGAAAACAGTTGAGCTGATTATAAACAAAAGCAGAAGAAGATTCTGATAGATCTTCTAATTCAAGGGTAAATTTTCATCGTCAACACTAGTGTGATTACCTATGCTCTAGCCCACGAGTCCAAGCAAATATAGAAGCTATGCTATTGGTACTCGTCTCCTGTCCCTTCTCATGTAACCTGAAATGTCTAGTGACAGTCCCATGAGCAGCCTCTGCCTCTAATGTCTTCCCATCAGAAGATAACTGTAGAAGAGGTGTTGTTTAGTTAGTGATCAAATACAATAACATAAATTCCACAGAAAAGCAAAAGGAATAGCATGACTTACCAGAACAGATGACATCAAACCCAGAGAACCAAAACCTGAAACAAGAATTCATCAACAAAAATAGATTGAATATAAAACATGAATGGCAGGACAAATTCATAGTATTAAGCAAGCGTGTTGGCTAACATCATCATGCAGCTTCAGAAAATCTAGAACTCCTTAATTACAGTGTGTTGCAAGATCAGGAAGAAAACAATGCAAACCTTGGGCAAGGAAGTCACTTTGAACATCTCCATCATAGTTTTTACATGCCCAGACATATCCACCCTCGCTTTTCACAGCATATGCCACCATGTCATCAATCAACCGGTGCTCATACCTGCATAAATCATGTAAGATCGAATGTAATTTTTTGCAGAACTTTACTGATCCAAATCTGGTATAAATTAGCACTAACCATATTGAGTTTTCCTCAAACTTCTCCTTCCAATTCTCTTCATATACCTCCTGAAAGATGTCCTTGAATCTATGGACATTTCAAATTTGTACATGTCAAGTTGGGGCTGCTGTATGACAATATGATTAACTGCAAGATTATACCTTCGAAACGCCATCAGAGAAACAAAAACAAACCACTTGTACTATATATAAACAAGTCTGCACGTTCAACGGAAATTATAAGGTTAACGAGAGTAGTAAAGATACAGGTTAAGAGAGTAGCCTATCACTCTTCCAGTTTTTTAGAATAATCACTTCACCTACCAATAAGACCTCACCAGAGCACAACAATGAAAACCCATGGCAACTGGATAACTAGTACATTCGCAGTTAAGACTTAAGAGTGCAGCATGAAACAGTGTATATAAGAGCATCGAAGAGACTGGTTGGTAGTCCTTGCAACAAAGAAGTGCTTAATGACTCTGGCACAATAAAAATATATCGTAAATAATGGTCATTCCAGATACCTGCCATCGTATTTTTTTAGTATTGTGTTCTTGGTGCTCAGATAAAGAGGCCATTTCTTGGACAGGGCCATTGCCATTGATGAGTCAGCAAATGCCCTAATAGACTAAAAGAAAGAGCAGAAATTAGCAGAGCTCCCAAGAGAAGAATAGAGTCATGAAATCTAGTTGGCCATCATACCTCATCCACATTATACATTGCTAATGCGACTCCAGGCCCTTTGAAATCATAAACATTTAGCTCCACCGGCTCAGCTCCATCAGGCACTGATTTTCAGTACAAAAGAAAGGAGTAGATGAACAAAGGTACAATAGAAGCTTTGGTATTAATAGAAAAATAATAATTAAGTGACAGGCCAATGGAGCTCACCATAAACCATCTTAAGCTTTCCTGGACCATTAATAATCATATCGGTAGCTCGATACTGGTCTCCAAATGCATGTCTTCCTATGCAAATGGGTTTCTTCCAACCTTCAAAACAAGGTTCCTTCCTTTAATTTGGAAACTTTATTATTTGCTATCATAATCATAATTTCACATATCCGCTCTTACCAGTAAGTATCCGTGGAATATTTTTACACAAGATAGGCTCCCGGAAAACAGTTCCTGTGTGTCATAGAGAAAATGTGAAAGGCAAAGTTAATGGTCGTGATCCAGACTATCACTTATATTCTTGGAAGTATGTTCTATACTTCTTTGTTCAAAGATTATTACTAATACTTTTCATACTTATTGTTCCTTGTGATACCTATGGAAATATCCTGTGGCATTCCATGTTTAGGATGTTACTGTGATATGTATGAACAAATTGAGTTCGATAGTTACTGCAAAAACATCAAGAAGCCTACCAAAATTTTCAAATGTTACTATGAGCAAATTCTTACAATCTACTCCCTCCGTCCCATAATATAAGACCTTATTACATCCGATTCATCCGATTTGCTAAAAAATCAGATGTAGTAAGGTCTTATATTATGGGACGGAGGGAGTAACATACTAACATTTATAGATTGCCTACCAATTTGATTCCATATTATTTCATCGAGTAACTACAACACCAAAGGCAACTCAAAGAGAGAGATCAACAAACCATTTAGGATGTTCCTGATGGTGCCATTTGGGCTCCTCCACATTGACTTGAGCTTGAACTCTTTGACTCTTGTTTCATCTGCATATAGACACAGAAAAAAGAAATATTAATCCAACAAAAAGTGCCCACGTTCTTATAAACTGTTCAGATGCACTCAATCAAACTATTGGCACAACGTATCAAACTTCACGATATATGCTCTTAAGCCCATAAAGAAAGTTAAATAATCGAACAAATACACTTACCTGTGTGTTTACATCTAACGAATGCAGTACTCTAAGTTAGTAACACAAAATGTAACAGGCAAACAATGCAAAACAAAAGGCATAGAAGGTTAAGTTTCACTAAAGGATTCAATTCACCTTACAATAGACAAACAATTAGTCCCATATTTATATATGACGTTCTCTTTGGAAACTTAGTGAATAAGAGTATTTGATAAAGAAGCCTTAGCATAAGGGACGATCACTCGATCAGCAATTCAGCACCATGAAAAAAAGGTGAAATTATAAGAAATGGTGCAAGCCAAAACAAAAGGCTGGTACCATCTTCATTAACAGACTGGATAATCCAAACAAGTATTTCAAAATTAGATCTCATTTTTGTTGTTCCTCTTGCAATTTATGTCAATAGGTAGTCACTTCCACAGAACACATCTTATTGTGCTTCTAGACACTCAGGTTAGTATCAAACCATATGTGATCAGCATTCTCATAAATATTTTAAGCTCATGTAAGCAAGCTGATTAGCAAGAACAGTACAGGCAAGTATGGATAGGCATGTGCCAGGAGCATGCAGGCATTTGAAGGAATACTTAAAAATAAATGTACAAATTAAGCCATGAAATGCATGCATTTTATCACCCAAAAAGAAAAATTAATATGGGATATCAAAGTTAAAGGACTCTACCAGGAGTAATTGTAGCACACTTAACAGCAACATTATACCTGTTGAGAACAGAGAAAAGAGATTGGTAGAGATGAGAAAAGAATATAAAAACATATTCTTCAAATATGTAAAATATAAAATCCTAGAGCTACACTTTGAATAAGGAAATGCAAATTTATGAAACAGAACTATGATTACCATCACAGTAGAAGAATAAAAAGTTTTAGCCTGGAAATCTATCTGGAAAAGGATATGTTATAACTTACTCTGCTTATCCTCTTAATGAAAATATGTGGTTTTCCAAAAAAAAAGTTGCATATGAAACTGTGCAACCCCAAATCACAAGCTAAAATGGCAGGAAACGAAGAACAAAAGATCCTACACCTTGCTGTGAAGGGGAACCATGAGTGTACGTGACATAGCTATTATGCACAATATTGTCATCCTGGAAAAATTCTTACATACGAAGAAATAGCCTCGTCAAGCTAGTTTGAACTGTGGAATTAGTTGGTTAGGGAAAACTGGGCACATGCAAAGCAGAAGATATCCAATAAATGGATCTCGTTAAGCCGCTTGTTTGAACACGAGTGAGCCAATTCAAGTTTTTAAAACAACTTGGCTGAGACAATCCCGTGGAAAAAGGGACAAGTAAAATCCATCAGGTACTGCCTGGTAGCAAACCAAAGTTTGTCACAGCCACAGGTCATATGAAATTGACGCTATCAAATTAGTTATTCAACTACTGAAAGTGATTCATTTCGTTTCCACAGAGGTCACCATCAATACTTGCAGCTACTAACCTACTACACTAAATCTCCGAAATCTGACACATGAATCCCAAATGCAAAATTCAAATGCTTCATCCAAAATGCTAAGACACTGATAGCTGAGACCAGAAACAGGGAAAGGGGATAAGTATACTTATTACTTCAAAGTAGCCTCGGCACTCTCGACAGTGACCTTATCATCGGTGGCATCCCGGTTGAGCACCCCAAGGTCGAAGTACTTAACATCCAGGTCCAGGTACGGGAAGATAAGCTGCACACAAACCATGATCCACTCGCATCAGGGAACAAACTGAACTAGCACTAACTAGTACGTACAACACTAGTGATAAAAAAAACTGCGAAGATCAAAGCAGAATTCCGCACCTTATCCTTTATCATCTTCCACATTACCCGCGTCATCTCGTCACCTGAAACAAAATAAACACAATCCACTCGCATGTTTACTTGTTTAGTACCGCTGAAGATGGGGGAGGAAGGAGGAGGTGTGACGACGAGGAAACGCACCGTCCATCTCGACGATGGGGTTGTTGACCTTGATTCGGTGCTGCTCGGCCACCGCGGCGGCGGCATAGCAGCGGAGCGAGGCGGCGCGGAACGAGCGGGCGCCATGGGCGGAGAGGCACGCGAGCGAGGAGGGGAGGCGGCCTCGGGCTGGGTTTAGCAGGAGAGCTTTGGTCGCGGCGGAAGCGGAGAGGGGAGCCATGGCGAGAAGGCGGCGGGGCAGGAGCAGGTGGCGCATAATCCCACCACCCGCCTGCGAAATCGAGGGGTGTGGGGGCAGCTCCCGTCGCGCGTGACAGACCCCCGATGTGGGCGCGGCGGCGGCTGGCAGACGAGCGGGGAAGGGGCGACTGGCGCGGCCTTGGTCGAGCCGGACGAGAGAGACGGGCTCCTCGAGCTCAACGGCAGCAGAGTCGAGGGCAAAACTGGCCACCTGGTTCGTGCCAGGCGTGCTGGCCCACTAGCCCGCGTGCCTGGCACGGGCTGGCCATGCCTGGGCTGCGAGGCCAGGCCCACGTGCCGGCCCGGCCCGGCACGGTTAGGAGGTTGGCCGGGCATGTCTATCTGGAGACCCAAGTACCGGGAAAGATCAGAATGTTCCTATGGAGGCTGTCAAAACAATCAATACCAACAAATGATGTTCGTGCACATAGGCATATGGCAAGTTCGAGCGCATGCAGTTTGTGTGGATCACCTGATTCGTGGAGGCATTCCCTTTTGGAATGTACGATGTCAAGATGCACTTGGGTCCTGGTTGATGAAGAACTGGCACAAGCTATGGCAACAATCACAGAGCCGGACGCAAAACAGTGATGTTTTCTCTTATGAGCTCACTATCACATGCCATGTTTGTGAAGCTGGCAGTCACTCTTTGAGCGATATGGGTGTCACGTAGGAAGGCCATTCACGAGGGTATATTTCAAAGCCCGCGGACTATCCATGGATTCATCAACAGATACATTGAGGAACTGAATATGTTGACAGAACCCACGTGCATAACGAACCATCGAATGAGCTCTTCAAATGCCACTAATCAGAGACAGAAGGCGCCACCGGCGGGATATGCAAAAATACATGTTGATGCTGCTTGTCGCAAGGGAGTTGGAGGTACTGCTGTAGCGGTATGCAGAGATGCAGATGGGCTGTACTTGGGCAGTTCGGTACTAGTAATCGGGGGAGTGGATGATCCGGCAAGTTTGGAGACTATAGCTTGCAGGGAAGCTCTTGCGCTGGCACAAGACCTAAACCTGCACCACCTATTGATCGCTTCAGATTCAAAGGGAGTGGTAAGTGCAATCAACATGGGAGCTAGAGGAGAAAACGGTGCAATCATAAGTGAGATTAATAGCTTAGCATCTTCATTTACGTGTAATTTTTCTTTTGAGGGTCGTGCCGTTAACACAGAGGCACATAGTTTAGCCAAGTTTGCTCTCTCGCTGGGGTTGGGCCGCCATGTTTGGTTAGGCCAGCCCCATGATGTGAGATGTATCCCACTTTCTATGGAGTTTGCTGAATAAAACTTGGTGTTAATGCTCAAAAAAAATCTGGAGACCTCTGTACCGAGTGCAGAGGTGCTGCACCATCGTCACATGGCCACAAGTTCAGCATGCTCATTTTGTTCAGCGGAAGATAGTTGGAAGCATCCAGAAATAAGAGATGAATGTTCCTACAAGCTCTCTCAGAGCTCAGGCACTCTCGGCCGTCGGGTCGGTTCGCTTGATGGAATTCCGGCCGTCGGATCGAGCCGCTGGATGACCTCGGCCGTCGGATCTAGGATGAGCACTATAGGAATGAATAGTTACTCCCGTTTCGTGCCACCACGCGTAAATAGCCTGCCTCGACGGGAGCATTTTCATCATTTCACTCAGGGGGTATAAAAGGGCCGGCTCCCGTGGAGACAACCATAGCCGGCTCCCCACCCACGCGCCTCCTCTCCTCCTTCCCCGCCGCCGCCCGGCCTCCTCCTTCCACCCCTCCGGCCGGCTCCTCTCCCGCTCGCGCCGCCTCCTCCTCCCCACCAGCGCCTCCCTCTCCTCCTTCCCGCCTTCGCCCGGCCTCCTCCTTCCGCCCCTCCGATCTGGCGTCGCCCAAACCCGAACGCCCCGCCCCGGCCCTGGGTCGTGCGCCGCCTCCGTCGCCGGCAGGAGGGGGCCGCGGCGGCCGCCGCGCAGCCCAACGACCAGGAGCTCCCCGGCGAGCAGCCGTTCCCGTACTAGAAGAAGGTGAGGAATCCACATCTGCTCCTGCTCGACCACGTCCATAGTGCCGGCGCTGCTCCTCCTCAAGGTCAAGGTGGGAACCCATCTTTGGTTCAATTTGCTCTTCCCCTTCTCACTGCTCTTCCCCCCCACAGATGGCCATGAGCTTGGTTTCTTCCTCATGCAGGCAGGCTGGGTAGGCTCCTCGTCGGCATCGGCTTCCCCTGCCTGCCACTCCTCTCCTCTGATGGAGTTGACCTTTGCTGGAACGGACAAGTTTGGATGCCCCCCTGCGCCTTTGGTGGTAATGTATCTGACCTAAGATGATGATTTACCTCTAGCATCTTACTCTAATACCGAGTGGTTAACCTGCTTCCTTTCTCCAAATCTACAATTGCACTATTAGAGGTAGCACTGGCTGATATATGTCATTTTCTGTATAACCCCGAAAGACTGAATCAGTGCATACAAATCTTGCTTTGAGCAATAGAAAATCATGATTATGGTCTGTTCTGCATATGTATATAGAGCATGCTACTGATATTTATCACAATAGTTGTACTTATTTCTTTCACTTAATTTTCTTGCCTTGCTAAATTTATGAATTCTGACAAAACTCTCATTGAATGAACGCTCCTTTCGAATGTTCTGCTGTTATTTTCCTGATCCAGCAACATCTCGTTATGTTATGCATATAAACTACATGGTTTCTACAGAAATGCCAAGAAAGAATTTGACACGAATTCTGATTTTAAAGGCAGGGCTCAGCAAGCAGTAGTTCAACTGCAGTTGTTTTTTCAATCCTTGCTGTTTGCTCAATTTATGACTTATGACATGACTTGTCCTGACTACCAAACAATAACTGAATTGTAGAGAGGGGAAGATAGATACCTGGCTGCCTGGAAAAGTATTTTTCAAATTAACCAGAATGAGTTTGACTTGGTGTACAAATGCCTTAATGTGGAACTTCAAGAAAAGGTATTACTACTGTTCCCTGTTTGCCTACCAACAAATATTTGGGGAGAACTCCTGAATTTTTCACATACCACTGGAAGCTAAATTATTCTGGTGGTATGAACTAAGCTGTGGTTTCCCTAGAAAAATAAGCATTTTGTTTTTGTTGCAGTGTGCATTGTGTTTACTTGTGCTGGAACGTTATGTTCAATTACTACTGATAAATATACTGTTAGAACATGTTTTGAAGTGGAATTTCAAAATTTGGCAGTAATGCAATGGGGGTCTGGCTGTGTCTTTCGAAAGTGTTGTCGATAACGAGAGGCTTTTACGACAATGGAGGCAGTGACAAGCACTGATAGATATACTGTTAGAACAAGATACATGATTTTGAGTGGCTAATTTGGCAGTAATGCAATGGGGGTCTGGCTGTGTCTTTCGAGTGCGGTGTCGGTAATGAGAGGCCTCTATGACAAAGGAGGCAGTGACAAGCACATATATGCTCTAGCTTTGAGGCACTGAATTGTGTATCTGAACCTACATTAGAGCTTCACATGTGTATGTTCTGAACCTACATTAGAGCTTCACATATCATTATATCGTGAGTCACCAAAAAAATTGCATTGCAAACTTTACGCTTTTCTTTTGACCGTATGACATCTTAATCCTTTTAGGTTGGCATCAAACTTTATGAGTGGCTTTTTGTTATTATGTTGAGCCATGCTTTAATTTCTATTAATTGGTCAATTTTTGATGTCATATTTTCTTTAGATGCATCACTTGCAGTCATCCTTTGATTTCTATTAATTGGTCAATATTTATTCTGGAGTCTACCATGGATTTAAATGCAACTCAGAGATTTAAAGATGTCTTCTTTGGCTGGCATGATTGTTTACCTTTTCCTCACTAGAAGTAATTAACATTACATGATCTGTGCAGAATATGTCTCACCACTTTAGTAGGCAGGTTTATAACAGGAAATAATAGTAGCACTGTTTTAACAAGTGGTTCCTTTGTATGATGCGGGGCGAGGGCGACGAGGGCAGCGCCGGGTTTGACGCCGGACGGGGCGGCGGGGGATGAGGGCGGCACTGTGTTTGACGCCGGGCTTAAGTACCTCGAGGCCGTCAATGGCAACGTGCTTGTGTATCCCAGTTTCATCGCCTATCCTTTCACGGTTAGTGCCTCCCGCTATTTTCACCCGATTTGAGACTTCTTTTGCTTGGATTTTGCAACGGTTGTTTGTACTGACAGAAGAATCACATGACGGGCAGATTTCGCTAGACACGTTCTCTGGCGGGTAGCTGCACACAACCACAGGAGGAGGTGGTGTTGTGGAAGAATACGGCCTGGGCAAAGCCATACTCTTGCATTCAACTGGTAAGATGCTCCCTTCTCTCCCAATCCTTTTGTCGATTATTAAGTTCAAATTTCCATTGTTGTAATTTAAAAGCCTCTGAATCTGACGAGCAATGCTAGGAAAGTGAGTCAATAACCTACTACAGCTAAAAGAACAGAAAAAAATTGTTCGGGGTAAGTGGTTTGATTGCTTGCTTGTGTAAAAAACATGCGGATGCATATGACTGTTGCCTTTCCTGTGTGCTTGCAGCTGCTGGTAGTAGTAGTGTAGCCAAGTAGTGGAGATGGTTTAAGCAACTGCTCCACACTCCACAAAAATATCTCTTTGGCAACCATCTCTCTCTCTCCAGTGTGTGTGTGTGTGTGTAGATAGTTTCCACAGACCGTTTATATTATTTACTTTGGATAGTTAGTATGTTTAATATTTAGCCAGATCTATCTCTTCCTCGTCATGAGACTAGGAAAGAAAATCAGGTAGAAAGTTGGAGCATGGCTGGACTGCACATGGTGCTGCTACATACTAAACTTACATGTGTTTCCTTCTTCTTTGTGTGACTGTATTTTTAGTTATCAGTATCAGCTAGAGAATATGCATATAGTAGGAAAGAGGGGATCATAGGAGAGGATCATTATTCATTTGCCTCCCAAAGAACATCACATTCTATTAATTCAGTGTCTTTTTTGTGTATTTGGATGCCTAATTTCAGCAGAAGTTGATACCCAGCTTCTTCAGACAAGTACTTGACTGTTCTTTTAGTTCTTCCCACACTCAAGTACAGTCTGAACAAGTAACCGCCTATGCCGTGGCCATCCACCGCGTGGAGGACCTCTTGGGCACTTCCGTCGCATTGTGGGTTGAGCTTTTGCAGACCGCCGCCTGCTGGATGCTTCTTCCCTTTATCCTTGGTGTGCAAGACATGTTATTTCTAAAAGTGATGCCCACTGATGTGTTTGATACTTCGACTTTGACATGATCTCCCCCTTTTAACCAGTTTAAGGTATTCTAGTGATCTTATCATGTTACCTTTCTTATATGATTCATATCCTTGTGTTCATAAGTGTTCTTATACAGGTATCGAAGAAACTTTATCTTGAGCAAAGAGAGCTTTCTTCCTTATTAGGTCGCTTTAGAGGGTAAGTAAGCTATTCAGGATGGCTCGTTGGTTCCAAGGTTCTATGGTTCATACCTACTGTCTGTAGGAAGGAGATTTTTTTGTTTGATGAAGGTTCTTTATTTACTAGAATAGCAGGGTATTTTAACTTGTAATTCTATGTTATTTGATTAGATAATGGTACTCAGACGAAAGAAATAATTTGTTTAACACCAGAGATGTGTGTGTGTGTGTGTGTGTGTGTGCGCGTGTGTGTGTTCTGATCCATTTTCTACACCTTGAGATACAGATCAGCATGCGTGTGTGCTGCGCTTTGGGGGGGGACAACAAAGGAGGTCGCCTTGAAACTATGAAAGAGCAAGGGAGGCCGGAAGAGTGCATCACTACACTGCTGCTGCCCTATTTCTCCTTACTGCTGCCGACTCGCCTTCGTGCGGCGCTATTTCCATAGGTATAAGAGTTTCAGTAGTTTCAGCTCCTGCAAGTCATCATTTTGGTAATGTGAGAGAGTCAAGAGAAAATTGAAGCATCAAATTAATAATGAAGTGTTTTTTATGATAACTACAACCTTTGTGGTGTTGACTGCCATGTGACGCCGCAGTTTCAGTAGTTTCAGTAGTTCCAATATTAACTTTGCGTACTTCCTTTGTGGTGCTGACTGTCATGTGCCACCGCAGTTGACAATCAGCAGGAAGAGGAGGAAGGAGATACATAGATGAATGAGGAAGAGGAGATCTCGGCCAGTGCACCGCATCTTCCATAGGCTTTTGTGGTAGGAGGATTATATCCCCAACATCCTCCTCCAAGCCTGCAACTACTGCCTTACAGTTTTTACTTTCACGCTTACTACTCAAGTAATAACCACATTATGAAATGGGCGATAATCAGCGACCCTATTTACATCAATGATGATGAAGGTATGGGTGTATATGTGTATATAGAGTACCAGCGTCGTTGTCTCTAATTCCTCTTAATGATGTTGTATTCGACACTGATTGTCTCAAATATTCAGGTAGCCGCCGCTATAAACGCCAACGTGCCAAAAAGACAAGGGTTAGAGCTCTGTGTAGCGAACCATGTCTTTGTGAGAGGACCTTAACAAGAGGTAGCATGCTGGCCTTATGCCATCGTTCGATAGATTTTTCTTTGCATGTTAAATGAACTCTTGCGCCATTGTTCAATAGATTGTTCTTTGCATATTAAACTGAACTCTTACACCATTGCTATCGATATTCTTTTGTGGGTTAGCTGATGCCTTGCAGCGACTGACTTGCTTAGGTGCTACTAATGTTTTTTTGCTTTTGTATACATAGATAGTTATTTCCTCCAGGGAAAATTTTGAACTTGCCGTCACCATGGATCTATGGCCATCTACTTTAGCTGTTATGTGATGATCTGATTTACTTGGCATATTATGAGTTGATGATTTAGATCTGGAAGGAAATGTAACTTTGACATTGTATATTGCAAACTTTATCCTAATAAATATTTATAATCAGGTCTGATCGATTGAGACATGCTTCTAAGACAAGTACAGTAGTAGTTACATTAGCAATATGAATTTATCTTTGACTTGAAACTCTGGATCTTTTCTAAAGATGAATCGAAGGTATTGCAATTTATCTCTGCCTTTTTTCAACGGATGCATGTCCATCCCCTGTTTATCAATTGTGTGTTTCCTTACTTAATCAAGAAACATCTTAATTTCATGGCGGGTTTGTTGAAGAATATTTGAAAATATAAATGCTTCCTTCTTTTGAATAATCTGGTTCCCTTTTGCTAGATCAAGAAACATCTTAATTTCTTAGTCGCTGTTCTCCCTGTCGAGCTTGGCCCTTGCCATCGCTGGGAGCAGACTGGGCTCAAACTTGAATTGCTCTGTTTCGGGATTTAAACCTTCTTTAGTTAGGAAATCACAAATATCTTGCACACATAGAAAGAAACTTGGATGTTCTTGATCACACAAAGGTGTTTTTTTACATGTAGGTGCCTTCTTTTAATCTATGCATTACCCAGGTTTCTGTGCTGTGCAGTTTGGCCCATGAGCTTGCGGATACGTGCTTTCTTGACCTTGCGACACACCGTCCTCTTCCACCGGCCGCCTAACAGGTCCGTCCTTCTTCTTACTCTAGCAGCAGAAACTAAAGCAGCTAGGATTCACCACCGTATTGCCCATTATCTTTATTTTTTCTGCCCCTCTTCCACCAATAATTAACTTGCAATAATGTAGTTCCAATCTTTGTTTTGTATAGTGTTTCGTAATCCTGGTTTGCTTCAATTGATTGATTCAGGTAGATCATGGAGGCTGGTTCTCACATTTCTGTTTGGGGAATTCTTCAATTGAGAAATTGAAATGACTGCTGGTTAGGTAATTAGTTCACTGAAAGGAGTGTCATACCTCATCTCTTCATGCAAATATAGTACATCAAATTGTCTATTTGTTTTGTGTGCTCCTTGGAGATGTTAACTGAACTTCAAAATAAATCAGTTGTGTCGGGTGGTAGGTGCGACATATGCCAACGGGTGGCTTATCATGGTGGGTGTCAGTAAGACGTCGCCGGTGCCTGGAAACGGGATGAGGCGAAGACATGCACGCCGGCGAATCTTACCCAGGTTCGGGGCTCTCCGAGGAGATAACACCCCTAGTCCTGCTCTGCGGGGTCTCCGCATGATCACTAGATTGGAAAGAGTAGCTACAAATGCTCCTAGAGCTGTCGGGTTCAAGGGAGAAGAAGAGCAAGGCTAGCTCTTGCTTCCCTCTCTCTATGTTGTGTGTGTAACTCTAAGAAGCCAACCCTTTGCATGGGTGCCCCGGGGGGGTTTAAATAGGCCTACCTCCCGGGGGTACAATTGTAATCCGGCTGGGCGCGGGTCCCAGTCGTCAGTGTCTGCGCTCGCCGGCTTCTCCGCCGGCTGTTGGGGCCCGCCGACTGGTGGGTCCCGCCGGCTGCCGGCCTCTTGGTCGACAGGCCGGCCCCACTGCCTAGGGGTCTTGTCGGCGGCTGCTTACTGTAGCCTCGTCCCTGATGACGAGGGCTTCGTCGAGGTAAGCGTGGCTACAGTGTGCCGCCTCGAGGGCTCTCACTGTAGCCTTACCTCGTCTTGTCTCCTTAATGTGGCACATGCTTCGAGGGAGGGGGTAGCCGGCTTCTGGGGGCCGGCTACGCCTTTGGCCGACTGGGGGAGGCCGGGCCGCCTTCGCGCCTCTCTCTGGCTAAAGGGGCCCGCCACCCGTGGGCCGTACTGGCGTCTGTCGTGGGTGACGTTGAGGCCAGCATGGCTACAGTGCCGAGCCGGAAGGGAGATGGCCGCCCCGTACGGCGTCCTGTGGCCATGCCTGCCTCGGGCTTCGGGGGTAGTGGGCCGCACTGTGGCCACACCCCGTCTTGTCATCGTTATGTGGATGTAGTTTTGGTGGGTGCGGTCTTGGCCGGCTTCTTGGAGTCGGCGCCCTTCTTGGCCGGCTCTGGGGAGTCGGCGTTCTTCATGGCCGGCTCTGGGGAGTCGGCATCCTCTATGGCCGGCTTCCTGGAGTCGGCCATCCCGTGGTTATCTTGGGGGGAGGTTGCTGAGGCTGGGTCGCCTTCTGAGAGTCGGTTTCAGAGGTCGCCGACCGGGGAAGGCGGCCCAATGCTTGAATGCTTGAAGGCTCAAATGGCCTGATAATTTTTGAAGAGCCAGGGGCAGTCGGTTAGGCTACCCGTGGCCATTTACTCCGACAGTAGTCCCCGAAGCTGATTGGGCTTCGAGGTTGGGCAGGAGTCGAGAAGCTCGATCAGCTTCCTATCTTGACAAGCCGGCAGCTGGGAGCCGGCTTTGGTTGGGCGCGCCGTCTTGGCCAAAAAATTTGGAGTCGGAGGGCGGGAGCTCACCAGCGCGTGCACCGGTCCGCGGGCCGGCCACTTGCCGCCTGCGAACCACGTGGCCTCTCTTGGCTAAAAAGCCTGCCAGCCCACGTGCGCGACGGGACGTCGCCGCAGGGCGGGGGCCCGCCACGCCCACGCCCGGGCCCAGGCGTAGATTCTCTGCGGCCCGAAGCCGCCCGCACGTCTCCCTGCGGCGGTTTCGGCATGCTTTTAGGGCGTAATAATCGCGAGGCGTGGGGGGAGTGGGTGCAGTTAATCCCACGTCTCACCCCACGTCCGGCCTCCCCGGCTTCACCTTGCGAAGCTATAAGTAGGGGGAGGGGGAGGGCGGCAGGCCTCGCACGCTCCTCCTCCTTCCACCATCTTCTTCCTCCTGCCCTTTCTTGCAACAGCGCCTCGCCGCCGCGCTCTTCCACCACTCGCTCCTCCGCCGCCGCGCTCGTTCTCGCCAGCCCCACGCCACGATGCAGTATGGCGGGGATTGGGACGGTTCCAACGTCCACGAGGATCATGTCGAATTCCTCCGCAAGACATGGCGGCTGCCCGGCGCGGACAAGGTGGAGGTCCGTCTCGCGCCGGCGAAGGAGATTACGCCGGAGCCGCGGGAGGGCGAGCGGGTAGTCTTCCGCTCGCATTTCTTGCGCGACATCGGCCTGCCCGTGAGCGCCTTCTTCCGCTCTTGGCTCGAGTTCTACCAACTCCAGCCGCACCACCTCCCCCCAAACACAGTGGTGCTGCTGTCCGCCTTCGTCACCTTGTGCGAAGGCTACCTCGGCGTCCTCCCCACCCTCGAGCTCTGGGGGGAGTTCTTCCAGTCCAAGCTGGGCACGCGCATGCAAGGCGTGCCGGCTTAGAGTGGCGCCTTCATCGCGATGCGGAGGGTGGCTGCCGACAACCCCTTCCCCGTCATCACGCTGATCCAGTCGGTGAAGCTATGGCAAAAGTCATACTTCTACGTGAGGAACGTCGCCCCGCAGGGCGACTACGTCAATCTGCCGGCTTACGTAGCCGGCCCACCGGCGGGCAGGCGGCCCCAGTGGTCCTACCGGGCCGTGACGCTGACGCCGGCTGGAAACGCAGCCGTCGCCCGAGTGCGAGCGATGATCCAGTCGGAGGGCTTGTCGGGGCCCGACCCGCTGGCCGCCTTCGTCACGCGCCGGGTACTCCCGCTCCAGAGCCGCCCTCATCTGATCTGTCAGATGAGCGGCCAGCTTGATCCGAGCCGGATGTGTACCAAGGACATGCCGCACGACGAGGTGGCATATATGGTGAACTACCTTGCGAACTGCAAACTCTCCGCAGAGTGGCAGTTCGGCAAGGAGCCATATTGCCGAACCAATCCGCCGCCTACGGTATGTTCTCCTTGTCTCTTCTTCTTCTCTCAGTTTTGTCGCCGAGTTCCTTTTGGCCGACTCTGACTAGTCGGCTTGCCTCGACAGAGCCCTCTTCTTCGGCCTGCAGCCGGGTCGGACGCGGAGCGCCGATTCGTCCCGGACCGGACGGAGCACGATCTGGAGGACCCCGACTTGGGGGCGGCTGCTATGGACAACAACACCGAGCCGGGCGGTGGCCAAGCCGGTGGCGAAGCAGGCAGCTCCGGGCTTGGAGTCAGCTTCGACGACTGGCCGGACGATGACGAGACCGAAGTCGTCCCGCGCCGTCAGCCGGCGTCTGGCCGCGGCGCGGGTTCCTCCGCTGCGCCGCCTGCTCGGGGCGGCGGGCAAAAGCGTCGTGCCGCGCAGGGTTTGTTCGGCAGTCGGTCGAAGAAACCCCGAGGCGGGGCAGCGGCGACTAGGCGGCCGCGAAGGCGGCTCGCTTCCGCAAGGCGGTGAAGCAACCGCAGACGGTGTCGGCGTAAGTTCAAACTCTTTCGTGTACTTTTTTTCTTTTCTCTGGTGGCTCCTGAATCCTTGTCTTTTTCTCCAAACAACCAGAGCTCCATTGTCGCTCGAGCGGGCGGCTGCCGCCTCCGTCGTTGAGTCATCGAGGGGATCTGGGAGCACCACTCGCCGCGTGGACCCCCGTGCCGATCTTCTGGCGGCGACGGAGCGAAACGCGCGGGAGGTGCGGGAGAAGCGGGAGGCGCGGGAGGCGGAGGCGGCGAAGGCGGCCGCCGCCAAGGCGGCGCAGGAGGAGGAGGCGGCGAAGGCGCGCGCTGACGCCGCAGCCAAGGCCCAAGCAGAGGCTGCAGCTGCGGCGACGGCGGAGGGGGCCTTGTTGGTCACCCCACTGCGCGTCACAGCGCCTGGGGCCCCGAAGCCCCGGAGCCCCCGCCAGAAGAAGCCGGCGGTGACCAGCCGGGGCTGGAGAGGGATGACGACGTCGTCATCTTGGAGAGGGCGCCGGTGCCGACCCCGCCGACTGGGGCGGCTCAAGGCGGCCGGCCTGATCTGCCGCCTGCGCAGTCGGCGGGGGGCAAGCCGGCCGCGAGGACTGAGCTGGCGGTCCGGATGCCGCCGAGCCGGCGCGCGGGGAAGGCAGCGTCAGAGCCACAGAAGGCTGCGTCGGAGCCGCAGCCGGCCGCGGGCTCCAGCTCGTCAGCCCAGGATGTGGAGGTGGCCAGCGCTACCTCGGGGTGGACGCCGGGCGGAGGGACGACCGTGATGAACGTGGCCGCGCAGGACGTCCGGACCCGGCTCCAGGCCCAGGCTACGGCGCTGAGGCAATACACCGACGAATTCCTTGCGACGCGGGCGGCCATCCGGGTTAGTCTTCTTATCTTGCTTCTTCTTGATCTTGGTTTCTTCCATGGGGGCGCGTCAGTGCACCCACTGGGTGTAGTCCCCGAGTTCCGAGTCGGTTGCTGAGCAGGCGGCTTGGAACTTCTTAGTGGATTTGGCTTTGCTATTCTTGTTCTTACTTCGATCTTCTGCCTATCTTGCAGGACTACCACAATCTTCGTGCGGTCGCCTTCAACTCCCAGGCTCGGGAGCTGACCCAGAAGACCGCCGATCTAACTGAGAGTCGGGGTAAGTGCTTTGTTCTTTATCTCATGTGGGGGCGCGTCAGCGCACCCACTAGGTGTAGTCCCCGAGATTCGGGCCGACTGCTGAGCAGTCGGGTCGGATCTTCCTTGACGACTTCCTCTTATTGTTTTTTCTTTTTCTGCCGTCCCTGCAGCGGCCAACGCCGGTCTGAGGGCACAGCTGGGAGAGTCTCAGACGGCCCTTCGTGCCAAGGAGGCCGAGTTTGCCGCCTTGGTGCAGGAACGTGACCGCCTAGCCAAGAGGTTGGCCGACCAGGAGGAGGGACACAAGGCGGCTCTGAAGGCGGTGCAGGACCGCGAAGCCGCCCTCTAGGCCGAGTACGAGACAGAAGTGGCTGGCTGGGCTGAAGCAAAGCAGACTCTGATCAATGGCTATGGCCAGATCGAAGATCTGGTTGACGGTAAGCCGCCTACTTCTTCGTCCTTTCTTGCCGTCTGCCGCTTTTGGCTCGTTTTCTGACTTGGTGTTTTCTTTTCTTTCTCTTTCTTTCTTGCGCAGAGTACTTCCCTGGCTACTCTACCGCCGCCAACCAGATCATCGAAGCCCGCCGCCAAGCACGAAGGCAGGCTGGCGTCGAGATTGCACCAAACGCTGGCCGTTCGCTGGAGAAGCAGCTCTTGGCGATCCAGGCCCGTCTCCAGCCGGCTCACCGACTGCTCCGCCGGCTTCAGCGTGCCGGGGCGCAAGTATTGGCCGCCCTCTGGCCCGGCGAAGTGGTTCTCCGCACCCCCAGTCAGACTGCCGACTGGCTGGTGGTGGCGGTCGGTCGCTTCGAAGCCTGGAAGGCCTCGGCGGCTCGGTCCGGCGCCAGGCGGGCGCTGGAGTTCGTCAAGGCCTGGTATCCCGGCCTGAGTCTGGACCAGCTGGCTACCTGGCGGCAGCAGGCCGACACGGAGCTGGAGCCGGCGCGGCCGGCTATCATATGGCGGGCTTCGGCGATCGCCGACTACACCGACACCAGCGTCTTCGCCCCTGAGGTAGATGACAACGGTGTCGCCCAGCCGAAGGAGTGGTTCGGGCTGAACCCGGCAGACGGTGAAGACTCGGCGGAGGAGATCGACTCCAGCGACGAGGGCGAAGAGGAGGAGGAGGAGGGTGAAGACGCCGAGCCGGATGGTGGAGCGGCCGACCAGTCTCAGCCTGACCGCGCCTCCAGCACCACGTCACGCGCGGGTGCGTCGCCTGCCACCGGTGGTGACCAAGACGAGACCCGCCAGCCGGCCACTCCTTCAGCCGGCGACGCCATCTCCACCGACCAGCCTGGCTCCCGCACCGCGCCTTAGTCTAGTCTGCTATCTTTTGTTTTCCTGTCTTGTCACTTTTGGAACAATATTCTGTTAAGTCTGCACAATTCCACCCACTGGGGGTGTATTCGAACTATGTCGATTGCCGGCCTGTTGGGGGCTTTATATGTATATATGACTTATGCATGCGTTTGGCTTTTCCTCGTTCTTTGCTTTTCATCCTTCTGCTGTTTCCTTTGCCGCCCTCCCTTGGTTGCCGCCTCCCCAGTCAGACAGTTGCTCTGCAATCTGTGGCTGGATGAGTGCTTGGCCAATTGGGAGGGCAAGTACTCTAGCTTTGTTGGATTAGAGCTAAGTGTTTAGGAAGCCGGCCAGCCGGCTGTTCTGACAGCCGGCAAGCGTGGTTGGAGGCCGTCTTTTTGCTATATAAGTTCGTTAGTCCTTAGCCGTTTTTCGTGTGGGCATCCTTTCTGCCTTGTCTCTTGCTAGTCGGACAGTCGGTTCTTTGAGCTGCGACTTTCAACAAGGGAGGACTCGGGAGCTGGCACACTACTTGTCTGACTTCAGGTAGAACTTTTAATATAGCTCAAGGCGGCCAGTCCCCGGGCCGACTAGTCGAACCCGGTGCCAGACAAGAAATCAAATGTAATAATACATTCATGGATATGACACTCGTCATTCATAGATAAATAAAGGCAGTCCCTGAGTACTGTTCGGGGGGCCTGTTGGTTCGTACCTAATACAAAAGGGTAGCATCATACATACTGCTTTCAACTGTAAAATCTTCTTAGGAGGTTCGCGTTCCATGGTCGCTCCGACTCCTTGCCGGAGTCATCTCTCTTGCGTGCTCTTGGTTTTTGCGTGTCGATCAAGTAGTAGGAGTCATTGCCTAGTGCCTTGCTGATGACGAAGGGGCCTTCCCAAGGGGCCGAGAGCTTGTGCTGGCCGGCTGTTCGCTGGATCAGCCGAAGCACAAGGTCGCCCTCTTGGAAGGATCTTGGCTTGACCTTGCGGTTGTGGTAGCGGTGCAGCCCTTGCTGGTAGATGGCGGACCGGCTGAGTGCTAACAGCCGGCCTTCTTCTAGTAGGTCGACGTCGTCTTCTCTTGCTTCCTTGGCCTCCGCCTCCGTGTACATGGTGACCCGAGGCGAGTCGAACTCGATGTCGGTTGGGATGACAGCCTCGGCACCATATACAAGGAAGAACAGAGTGAAGCTGGTTGACTTGCTGGGTGTAGTGCGCAGACTCCAGAGGACAGCCGACAGCTCATCGAGCCAGCATCCGGCCGATCGCTCCAGTGGTACAACCAATCGGGGCTTGATGCCGGAGAGGATGAGTCCATTTGCTCGCTCGACCTGGCCGTTTGACTGCGGGTGGGCAACGGACGCTAAGTCCAGTCGGATGCCCTGCGTCGCGCAGAAACGTGCCAGTGCTCCTTTGGCAAAGTTCATGCCGTTGTCGGTGATGATGCTGTGCGGCACGCCGTACCGAGTAGTGATGTCAGTGATGAATGTCACGGCAGTCGGCCCGTTCAGCTTCTTGATCGGCTTCGCTTCGATCCACTTGGTGAACTTGTCCACGGCGACAAGCAGGTGTGTCAAGCCGCCGCGGGCTGTCTTGAAAGGGCCCACCATGTCCAGTCCCTAGACGGCAAAGGGCCAGGTGAGGGGAATGGTCTTGAGTGCAGAAGCCGGCAGGTGTTGCTTGGAACTGAAAACTTGGCATCCTCTGCAGCTCTTGACTATCTCTTTGGCATCTTCCAAAGCAGTCGGCGAAAAGAAACCATGGTGAAAAGCTTTGGCCACAAGTGATCTTGAGGCAGCGTGGTGGCCGCATTCGCCTTGATGGATATCCTTGAGGATTGCCACTCCTTTCTCTGGCTCGACACAACGCTGGAAGACTCCAGTGACGCTGCGCTTAACAAGCTCTCTGTTGATTATTGCATATGCTCCGGCTCGTCGTTGCACCAGTCTTGCTGAGATTTCATCAGCCGGCAGCTCTCTGCTGACTAGGAACTTGAGGATGGGCTGGGCCCATGATGGAGCTGTGACTTCTTCTTCTGTTAGGACGGCCACCATGACTCGGGTGGGTGGGTCGGGAGGCGTGGAATTGGAGTCGGCCACCGCTTCTTGTGTTGCTGCAGTCCCCGGGCCGACTGCTGTAGTCCCCGGGCCGGGTTCTGAAGTCCCCGGGCCGGGTGCGACTACGGCAGTCGACGGGCCAGTTGTCGAAGTCCCCGTGCTGCCTGCGGGGTTCCTCCAGTCGGATCCGGCTGCATCTGGCACAGGCCGTACGAAGATAGAGTCCGACTCTGGAGACGGCTTGATGGACGGCTTGAGGAGGCGCTGGAGGGAGACGCCAGTCGGTATGGCTTGTCGGGTGGAGCCGATCCGTGCTAGGGCATCTGCTTGGTCGTTGTCGGCCCTTGGCACGTGAAGGAACTCGCACCCTTCGAAGTACCCGCTGATCTGCTGGACGAGGAATCGATAGCTCGCCATGTTCGCGTCCTTGGCGTCCCAGTCGCCAGACGACTGCTGGACCACCAAGTCTGAGTCGCCGTAACACAGGATCCGGCGTATGCTGAGCTCTTTGGCTAGCCGGAGCCCATGTACGAGCGCCTCGTACTCGGCCACGTTGTTGGAGGCGGCGAAGTGGATCTGCAGCGTGTATCTGAGCTTGTCGCCTTTGGGAGAGGTGAGGACGATGCTGGCTCCCAAGCCGGTGCGCATCTTGGACCCGTCGAAGTGCATCCGCCAATGGGTAGAGTCGGGAGCCGGCGGTAGGTACTGGGTCTCGGCCCAGTCGACGAGGAAGTCGGCCAGTGCTTGGGACTTGATGGCGGTGCGGGGTTGGTAGAAGATCGTGTATGGCGCCAGTGCAATGGCCCATTTAGCCACCCGGCCGGATGCATTCCGGCTGCCTATGATCTCGGCGAGCGGGGCGGTGCACACGACCGTGATGGGATGCTCTTGGAAGTAGGGCTTCAGTTTCTTGGCGGCGAAGTACACCCCATAGCACATCTTCTGGTAGTGCGGGTAGTTCTGTTTTGAGCTGGATAGCACTTCGCTTAGGTAGTACACCGGCCTCTGGACTAGCTGGGCTCGGCCTTCTTCCGGGCGCTGGACCACAACAACTGTACTGACTACTCGGCTAGTAGCGGCAATGTAGAGGAGCATGGGCTCCTTCTCAGTCGGCGCTGCCAGGACAGGCGGAGTGGTCAGCATCTTCTTCAACTCATGGAAGGCTTGGTCGGCTTGGTCATTCCACTCGAAGTGAGTGGACTTCTTCATGAGTCGGTACAGGGGGAGAGCCTTCTCTCCTAGTCGGCTGATAAAGCGGTTTAGGGAGGCCAGGCACCCGGTGAACTTCTGCACATCTCGCAATTTGGTGGGAATCTCCATCCTCTCGATGGCCTTGATTTTCACAGGGTTGCACTCGATGCCGCGTTCGGAGACCAGGAAGCCTAGCAGCTGGCCGGCTGGTACTCCGAACACGCATTTCTCGGGGTTGAGCTTGATTTGGAATCGGCGCAAGTTGGCGAATGTTTCTTTCAGGTCTTCCAGCAGGGTGCCGCGCTTCTCTGTCTTCACCACAATGTCGTCTACATAGACGTGGGCATTTCTGCCGAGTTGCTTGAGGAGGCATTTCTGCATGCAACGCTGAAAAGTGGCACCGGCATTCCTCAGGCCGAATGTCATAGTTAGGTAGCAGAAAGCTCCAAATGGTGTGATGAAGGCAGTCTTCAGGCGGTCTGCTGGGTCCAACTTGATCTGATGGTACCCTGAGTAGGCATCCAAAAAACTCAACAGCTCGCATCCGGCTGTGGAGTCAATCACTTGGTCGATCCGTGGCAAAGCAAACGGATCCTTGGGGCAGGCCTTGTTCAGGCCGGTGTAGTCTATACACATACGCCACTTGTTGTTCTTCTTCAATACCAGAACTGGGTTGGCAAGCCACTCTGGAAAAAACACTTCCATAATAAAGCCAGCGGCGAGGAGCCGGGCTATCTCTTCTCCTACGATTCTTTGCTTCTCTTCTGACAATCGGCGGAGGGGCTGCTTGACCGGCTTCGCGTCGGCTCGGACATGTAATTTGTGCTCGGCGAAATCCTTCGGGACACCCGACATGTCCTTTGGGGACCATGCAAAAATGTCTCGATTCTCACGGAGGAAGTCGATGAGCTCGGCTTCCTATTTACTGTCCAAGTTTGCCCCAATACGGCAAACCTCTCCGGATTCTCCGGGTCCAGAGGTATCTTCTTCGTCTCCTTGGCCGGCTGGAAGGAGCCTTGTGCATCACAGTCCTTGGGATTGGGGGACAGGGCCGGCTGCTTGCCGGCCATGGCCACAACCCGTTCCAGCATCTTCTTCTCTTCGGCCACTACAAGGGACTCGGCCAGATGGCTACTGGCCATGGCGCACTCGATGGACTTCCTGTAGTCGCCGGCTACCGTGATGATCCCCTTCGAGCTCGGCATCTTCATCTTCAGGTAGGCGTAGTGGGGCACAACCATGAACTTGGCCAGAGCAGGTCGGCCAAGCAAAGCATGATAGGGGCTCTCCAGATCCACTACTTCGAACCAGATCGCTTCTCGGCGAAAATGATCTTTGTCTCCGAAGAGAACATCCATCTTGATCTTGACGATCGGGGAACAAGACAAGCCGGGGACGATACCATGGAACACGGTTCGGCTTGGCATAAGCTGCTTCGCCTTGATGTTCAGCTTCTCCATGGTATCGCGGTACAGTATATTGATACTGCTTCCGCCATCTATCAGGACGCGGGAAAATCGGGCAGCTCGCGTCCTCGTCGCGAGAGTGACATCCAAGACCAGTGCATAGGAGCCAGGGGATGGCATCACCTCTGGGTGGTCGGCCTGACTCCAGCTGATTGGCTTATCTGACCAGTGCATGAACTCGGGGGCGCTAGAGGCGACTGCGTTGACCTCTTGATGCTGACGGCGCCGACTGCGCTTGTCTTCGGCTTGGCTGGTGAAGACGACGTAGGCGGCGTGCTCTTCGGGAAACTCGTCTTGAATGGCTCCGACTGCCGGCCGAGCCGCCGGCTACTGGGGGGCTGGAGGCGGCGGGCCGGGAGGCGGAGGCGGCACCAGCCCTTCGCCCTTGGAGATTCGCGTGAGCCAGTGGCATTTTCGGGTCGTGTGGTTGGACGGCTTCGCGCCGCTGTGGAACTTGCAGGGGGCGTCGAGAGTCTGCTCGTAAGAGAAAGCCGGCTGCCAAGCCGGCCTGCCACCCTTCTTCTTGGGAGCGGGCCGCTCTTCGGGCTGCTCATCTTCAACTGTGGCCACATGCCGACTGGTGGAAGGCGGCATGGGGGCCTTGCGCTTGTGATCGTTCTGGTAGGGGCGCCGATTGGAGTCGCCAGCCGACGTCTTTGGAGCCGGAGCGAGCACCTTCCCAGAGGCGTCCACTCGGAGCTCGGTCTTCATCGAGGAGTCGGCCGTGGCATACTTATCCGCGATGATCAGCAGTTCGTCGAGGGTAGCCGGCTCGTCGCAGAGGAGTCGGTGCTTGAGGAGGGTGCCCTCTCGGCACCCGGCGGTGAAGTACTCGATGGCCTGGACCTCGTGCACCCCCTCGCAGGAGTTGCGGAGCTCGGCCCACCGTGTGAGGTAGTCGCGGGTCGACTCGTTGGGCCCTTGGACGCACAGGGAGAGCTGGCGAGGCTTGGGAGGCCGCTTGTACGTGCTGGTGAAGTTGCGGACGAAGACTTCCGTGAAGTCCAGCCAGCTGTTGATGCTGTAGGGCTTGAGGCTGTTGAGCCAGGTGCGCGCCGTGCCTTGCAACATGAGGGGGACGTACTTTACGGCCACGCGCCGATTGCCGTTGGCTATGCTGACAGCAGTGGAGTAGTCGATGAGCCAATCTTCCGGCTTCACAGAGCCATTGTACTTGGGCGTGTCTCTGGGGAGCGAGAACCCTTTGGGGAAGGGCTCGTCGCGGATGCAGGGGCCAAAGCATGGCGGGCTGACATCGTCTTCTTCTTCTAGCGCCAGGGATCGAGCAAGGCGGTCGATCCGGTGGAGGGCTTCGTTCTCGCCGACTCCTTCTCGGCGGCCTAGTCGGTCACCAAGAGTCGGGTGCGTGACGGGCGGCGGGGTGAGACGTCTCTCCCTTCGAGGCGGGGGAGGAGGCAGATTTCCTTGGCGCTCCACCGCTCGAGGGCGGCCTTCCGCGTCGCGCTCGATGGTGATGCGAGTCCGGCTGCGGCTAGCAGCCGGCTCCTTGTCCTTCTTCTGGCGGGCGCCGCTCGCAGTCGGCGAGCGGGACGTCACGGCGTGCTCCCGGCGCGGGGGATGACTATCGGCGCGGGCGCCGGCTTCGTGCCGTTCTGCAGCCGCGTCGATCAGCTGCTGGACCCGCCTTGTCATGTAGGGGAGCTCGTCGGCTCCCAGCCCATTTAGCTCCTCAGCGGCCGCCTGAGCGGCTCGCAGATTCTCGAGCGGGGTGGCGTAGACAGGGCGATCTGCCCGCAGCATGCTGGTGATAGCCGCGCCACGCTTCTGGACGAAGCCGGCTCGGCTCGGCCCGCTAGGCGGCGGCGTACCGAAGGCGGTGCGGTCGACTTCGCGCTGGTGGGCCTCGGTGAGGCGTCTCATGGAGGCTATCTTCTGGCCTTCCGCGACGAGGGCGAGGCGGCGTGCCTCCAGGGTCTCGGCGTCGGCGTCGGCGGGGATGGGGACGGATAGGTCGTGCATTGCCGCTTGCAGGGCGTCGTGGGCGTTCTCGCCCGAGTTGGCGACGTGGCTGATGACCAACACTTCGGTGATAGCACTGCTGCCACTGTCAGCTCGAGGGAGAGGATCGTCGAAGACCACCACGTCGGAGGGGTAGGTGTCGAGCGATGCCGTGTCGGAGTCGACGAGCATCGGGTCGGTGGAGCCGACCGACTCCACATCTACAGCAGGCTCGCTAGAGACGTGAAGCTGGTCGAGGAGGCTGACAAGGCGGCTCTCGGGGTAGTCTGTGCCCGCGTCGGATGCGGGCTCGTCGGAGATGCAAGTCTCGCCGAGCAGATCGGCGAGGCAGCTCGCTGCGCAGGCGTCGTCGACGCCTTGCAGCGCGTCGAGGCAAGCGCCATCGGGCGCAGCAGGCTGGCTGCGCTCGCAGGGGAGGAAAAGGGTTCCCGTCCAGAACAGGTCTCCGGACAACGGTGCACCTGGCCCCACGGTGGGCGCCAAATGTCGGGTGGTAGGTGCGACATATGCCAACGGGTGGCTTATCATGGTGGGTGCCAGTAAGACGTCGCCGGTGCCTGGAAACGGGATGAGGCGAAGACATGCACGCCGGCGAATCTTACCCAGGTTCGGGGCTCTCCGAGGAGATAACACCCCTAGTCCTGCTCTGCGGGGTCTCCGCATGATCACTAGATCGGAAAGAGTAGCTACAAATGCTCCTAGAGCTGTCGGGTTCAAGGGAGAAGAAGAGCAAGGCTAGCTCTTGCTTCCCTCTCTCTATGGTGTGTGTGTAACTCTAAGAAGCCAACCCTTTGCATGGGTGCCCCGGGGGGTTTAAATAGGCCTACCCCCCGGGGGTACAATTGTAATCCGGCTGGGCGCGGGTCCCAGTCGTCAGTGTCTGCGCTCGCCGGCTTCTCCGCCGGCTGTTGGGGCCCGCCGACTGGTGGGTCCCGCCGGCTGCCGGCCTCTTGGTCGACAGGCCGGCCCCACTGCCTAGGGGTCTTGTCAGCGGCTGCTTACTGTAGCCTCGTCCCTGATGACGAGGGCTTCGTCGAGGTAAGCGTGGCTACAGTGTGCCGCCTCGAGGGCTCTCACTGTAGCCTTACCTTGTCTTGTCTCCTTAATGTGGCACATGCTTCAAGGGAGGGGGTAGCCGGCTTCTGGGGGCTGGCTACGCCCTTGGCCGACTGGGGGAGGCCGGGCCGCCTTCGCGCCTCTCTCTGGCTAAAGGGTCCCGCCGCCCGTGGGCCGTACTGGCGTCTGTCGTGGGTGACGTTGAGGCCAGCATGGCTACAGTGCCGAGCTGGACGGGATATGGCCGCCCCGTACGACGTCCTGTGGCCATGCCTGCCTCGGGCTTTGGGGGTAGTGGGCCGCACTGTGGCCACACCCCGTCTTGTCACCGTTATGTGGATGTAGTTTTGGTGGGTGCGGGCTTGGCCGGCTTCTTGGAGTCGGCGCCCTTCGTGGCCAGCACTGGGGAGTCGGCGTTCTTCATGGCCGGCTCTGGGGAGTCGGCATCCTCTATGGCCGGCTTCCTGGAGTCGGCCATCCCGTGGTTATCTTGGGGGGAGGTTGCTGAGGCTGGGTCGCCTTCTGAGAGTCGGTTTCAGAGGTAGCCGACCGGGGAAGGCGGCCCAATGCTTGAATGCTTGAAGGCTCAAATGGCCTGATAATTTTTGAAGAGCCAGGGGCAGTCGGTTAGGCTACCCGTGGCCATTTACTCCGACAAGTTGTTTGTTTGTCTAAGATTATTTTAGACCCGAGAACTTGGATCTGTTTAGAGTTACATGTGTTGTAGAAGGTTGTCGTTCTGGTATACTTCCAACAAGTCACAAATGGTTGTTAGATATTTGGATGGATCTGTTGAGTTAACCACGGTATTTATCATTTCTTTAACTGCTAATATTATATGTAGTGCTCACTCTGCTTTTCTAGGCACCTCAAGTCACTTTGATACTATCATCATTCAAAATATGTGCAAACAAGCCCATTGGTGCTCGACATGGATACGTGCTTTCTCAACCTCACGTGATACGCTAACGTAATCCGTCGGCCGCCTATAGGTCATTGTGTGTGTGTGCGCGCGCTCACCTATGCCATTAAAAGCAGGCGGAGTTGCAGCAATGGAGGATCCAACCATCGGTGGAGATTGATATAAGGCTAAGTAACTAATTTTTTCTTTTGCTATCCTGAATTTCTATGTGGCACATTGTGTGTGTGTGGAATTGCTGTGACATGCTTTTTTCAATTATACTCACATTCTTTGCTTTAGTGGATTATTCTAAGCTTGCCCTGTTAACCATCTTCTTCATTTATAAAGAACCTTCTGTATTTCATGATATTTCATAGGATTCTCATTTTAACATTTTTAGTGAGAGTCTCTTAAACTATCTGGTTAGAAGATAGGTGGAATAAATACATGGTAGTTAAATCTGAAGCATATACGTATTATTTTGAGGAAGAGTCAGTCCATATACCTGCATTGTTGCTACTTGAATTTTATTTTCTCGATTGTATGGAACATTAGTTCTTTTCAAGTCAATATGTTGATTGACAGAGTAACTAGAAGATCCACTTGTTGGGATGGTGCAAGTTTAACTTTGTTGTTTACTAAGTACTAAAATGAAATAATGCACGTGATGGCAGGATACATGCAAAAATAATAATTTGTGTTATTAATCTCCAGCAAATAATGGTGAGATCCATGCCATATATATACATTATAAAACCTTATCGCAATCTCTATGTTATTCTATGTCACTACTGGTACTACATTATGATTCTTACATGGAATTACTGCCTCCTCTTTCCCCCTGGTTTTTTGCATGGATATTGTAACCTCACTAGGATGGATTAAGAATCTCTTGTGCTCCCTTTCCCTAATAAAATAGGAATTCCCAAAATAATGAGACTTTCCCTCCTTTTTCTTTGTTGACCTCTCTAATTTCTGATTACAAATATATGCAGGTTTCTACTCTGTTTCAAGAACTTAAAGGACGTGCTTGCGAATCATGGACAACATTGGCCTGGTACGAAGCTCGAGTCTAAGCTCTTGCTTGGCTTTAGGTGCAAACACGGGCCTTCAGTAAGCGGATGCTTGTGCCCATTGCGTGTGATCGTGATGTAGGCATTCACTCTGGAACCTGAGAATAATTTGATGATCCTTTCTGGAAGATAGTTCAATAGTGAATTTGACCACTTATGTATAGGTATTTGTTGTTGTGTTATGTATGGAGATGCAGATTCTCAGGCTTAAGGTTTTAGTTTGGTAGTTTTAAGTGTTATTGATTGTTTTGCTGCAACTGGTTGTTGCTCAGCGTGATAACCGAAGGAATGCCTCTTGAAAATTAAGATCCTTATTATGTGTTCTTTCTGTGAGATTGATGCGATGTGAACTTATATTCTTGGTGAAATGTGTACCAAGTTTATTTTTTTGGATTTGGTGTGTTGGACCAAGGGTTGAAGTAGGCAACGCTTGCCAGGGTGCGCTAACTATCTCATTTTTGCGCTCTTAGTACTGAACTTATTGTCAAATGGCTACCTTCTGTGGTCTCATGAAAGCACTGAACTTGAACTCTATGCTGCCTTATATAATCTTATGACGATGTTGAACTCAGATGATGTCTTGCTTCTATTACATGTGAATTTGTTTCTTTCTTTTATTTTGTTGAATGCATATGCTAAACGAGGATTCCTACTAACATGAACATTCCCTGTTTGATCAAATCGTTCGGACCGGCACCCTCGTGCCAAGGCGCAATCCCGATCTAGTGCTTTAATAGACTGTGTTGCCGCCAGATGTGTTTGGTCTCTGTCATCAGAGGAGGTGGTGGAGGCAATGTGTGACAATCTGAGTTCGAATGCAAAAAATTAGGTTTTCAAGATGCATGAAATACTACCCCACGACGACTTCACACGTATGGTGGTAACATTGTGGGCAATCTGGAGAGAGCAAGGCGGAGAGCCATACATGAAGAAATTTTTGATAGCCCGTCACAAACTCATTATAGCCCGTCGCAAACTCATATATTCATCACTTCATTCCTGAGGGGCATCGACATTCTATTCAAACCAAGACAGACGACGAATAGAAGTACAACGATCAGGCCTTTATAGTGGATTCCACCACCTGTAGAGTATGTGAAAGTTAATGTTGATGCAGCGGTTTTGAACGATAGTTCTGGTGCGGCGGCAGTGGTCTGCCGGGATAGTAACAAAGTTTTTCTAGGTGCTTCTTCTATCACTTTCAAATATATTCAAATCCTGTCACACTAGAGGCTTTGGCGGTAAGAGAGGCACTAACAATCGCGGAAGATCTTTATGTCCAGAAGATTCAAGTGGCGTCGGATGGTAAGAATGTGGTGGATGATATAAAGCAGGGATCGTCAGCGGATCATGCGGCTATTATACATGAAATTATAGAGCGACAATTGTTTTTTCATCTTGTAATTTTATCCACGAGTTTAGGAGCTCGAATTTCGAGGCTCACAATCTCGCTAGGCATGCACTTTCACTTGGGTTTGGACGCCGTGTTTGGTTAGGCCAACCTGGGGACTTGAGTTTTATTCCTGTAAATGTTGTGACAATTTGAATAAAACCTAGCGAGAATGTCTCAAAAAAATGATGAAAGAGCCGTTGCAGAGGAGCGAGGGCGCAAGGGAGGAGGTGCTAGGGTGGGGGACATGTGGTGATCGCGGAGTGAGGGGATGCCGTTGGCAATCAAGATGGCAACGGGCCCAAAACCTGCATCCCCGTGGATTTTTACCCTATTAGGGGACATGGATGAGCCAATTTATATCGACATGGGTTTGTTGTTGGGTAAAATCCAAAATCAATCAGGTTTCACGGGTGCAAACTTGTTCCAGTTCTACCTGTCAGGCTTCACGGGTGCAAACCACAACTCCAAAAGGGAACGGGGGGTGGGGGTCAGCAGAAAGGCATCCACCTTGCCATAGCTTCGATCACGAAGGCCACGACATCGATCTTAGGGATGAGTATGTGTGTGTGCGCGCGCGAGCGTATGTGAGCATCTACGACTGTACTGCATTTAAAATAACCCGCCTCCAATGCTCAATTCTGCACTAGTGTTTGCACGCCGTGGTAGTGACATCATGTCATCGCACTACAATTCCCATTCAATTGTCACGTCTATCTTAAAGGAAATAGGGGAGATGGCTCTTAGTTTTGCTTTCTAATCGCTTCACTACGCCGAGAGAACCGATAACAATTAGTTACTGCACTCTTGAGGGGGGGGGGTAATTAGATTAATAGAAGTCGAGACATTCTTGTAAGTTGTAACTAGCCCGCTGGCATATTTTAACCCGATCGCAGTTCCTATTTATCGCGTAGGTCGATGGTAGTCGACCAAATGCCCACCAGTCGCTATCTGAATTTGGGTTGGCCCAAGTAATGCAACCTACCACTTCCGGTTTTGGGAACTTTCTTGACCGGATTTTTTAATTTCTTTCATTTTTATCCTTTTCCTTTTATTCTTTTGTTTCCGTTTTTCTGTTTCTATTTTTTACGTTCATTTTTCATTTACTTTAATTTAATATTTTGATTTCCACTTTATTTTTGTTTAATTTTCTTTTCTTTTTCAATTTGTGAACTATTTTGAATTAGCGAACCTTTTTTCAAAATACTAATCATTTTTTGAAACTGTGAATTGTGATATATTTTTCCAAAATTTTGAATGTTTTTTTCAAACCATGAATGTTTTTTTAAAATTTGTGAACAATTTCTACAAATTTATGGCATTCTCTATGACAAGAGAGTGCCACAAAAGCTAAAAGGCATGTTCTATAGGACGGTGGTTCGACCCGCAATGTTGTATGGCGTTGAGTGTTGGCCGACTAAAAGGCGACATGTTCAACAGTTAGGTGTGACGGAGATGCGTATGTTGAGATGGATGTGTGGCCACACGAGGAAGGATCAAGTTCGGAGTGATGATATACGAGATAGAGTTGGGGTAGCACCAATTGAAGAGAAGCTTGTCCAACATCGTCTGAGATGGTTTGGGCATATTCAACGCACGCCTTCAGAAGCTCCAGTGCATAGTGAATGGCGGAAAATGTACGAAGAATGTCAAGAGAGGTTGGCGTAGACCGAATTTGACATGGGAGGAGTTCGTTAAAAGAGACCTGAAGGATTGGAGTATCACCAAAGAATTAGCTATGGACAGGGGTGCGTGTAAGCTTGCTATCCGTGTGCCAGAACCATGAGTTGGTTGCGAGATCTTATGGGTTTCACCTCTAGCCTATCCTAACTTGTTTGGGACTAAAGACTTTGTTGTTGTTGTTGTAAACAGTTTCTACAAATTCACAACATTTTTCAAAATCCTAAACTTTTTTTTACGAATAGATGAACATATTTCAAAATCATGAACATTTTTTGAATTCATGAATATTTCTTTGCAAATTCAAAAAAATTATTAAATTCACAAAAAAAATCGAACTCACAAACATTTTCTGAATTCAAGAATATTTTTTAATTCATGAAAATTTTGAAATTAATTTTTTGATTGAAATCCTGAACATTTTGTAATGAAGCAAAAAAAAACAGACCAAAAAAATAGGGGTACCTGCACATGGGCCAGCCCAACAGCATGCACGCGGAGGGGTGCGCGTTTGCGCGTTTTCCGCTCCGCATGTCGATGAATAAGAGGTCCTTGATCGAAATCACTAGTTGAGGAGCGCTCCCCGCAACGATTAGTTCGGGAGCGCTCCGGGCGCGACAAGTGTCACGTGCGGACCACTCGTGAAACTTTTCTGGGATGCTCTGGGCGTGACACTTGTTGCGCTGAGGGGCACTCCCGTGATTTCCGGTTTCCGGTTTTCCTTTCTGATTTTACCTTTTTTCACTTCTTTCCTTGTACTTTTAGTGTTTTGTAATACACTTTTGATCTTTTTCTGAGGTCTGTTTCTCTCTGGTGTCTTCGACCTGTCGCCGTCGACTGGGCTTTTGTTGCCGTCCTCGCCGCGTGTCGCGACCGCCTCTCTTATCGCCTGCTTACGGCGACCCTTCTTTACCGCCGACGACGCTTCTCCGTTCACACCATCGTCGTTGCCTACCGGTTGCATTCGTTGGTTCCTTGTTTCCTTTTTGTTTCCCTATTTGTTCCCATTATATTTCCGGGATATGGAGATTTATGGGGTGATTATGGGTGGGGGCTTCCAATTCTATCATATGTCAACTTTCAACTCAGTTTTTGCAATTAGTTCTTGATATTCATTGTGTTCTTTGGAGGTATGGCTTGTCCTTTTTGTTGTATGCCGGGTGGCCCATGTTCCTGTATTGATTCTTCTGTAGATGTGTTCATTGTGGTTTTGGATCGGCGTTGTTCAAGTCGTGTTGTAAGAATAATATTTTATAATTGATCAATTTTTGACACACATACTTATTTCTTTTGGTGTTGCTGCTGTTGTTTTGAATGGAAATTATTCTAGGTCTTCTTTTGTTTATTATGATGATTCATTTTGCAGTATGTTCCGTGCAGTGTTAGAGCTCATCTTGCTCGTTACATCGAGGAGTGTAAGGCTTTAACCATAAGGAGGGGTGACAAAGATACTGATCTTGCTCTTCACTCTAGTGAGGGTTGTTTGTATGGTGTTCTGTTTAGTCATGGTCGGGCGAGGAGCAAATCCCATGGTTCTTCCTGGGAACGATTGGTCAATGATTATGGTCTTCGTCGTCGTGATTTAATGACTATTAGGCTTGAGCACTATAGAATGTTGATTGGTGTTGATTTTTATCGGGGTGGAGATATGTTGTCTCCTTTACCTTCTGTTGGTAAGGTTTATTTTTAAGGAAGTATTTAGCTTGTTTCATTTCACATGATTTTTCTGTTCCCTTGAACCTGTTTAATTTTATTTTGTAGCTCTTGAGGATTTGAGCGACTCTGAGAAGGAACTTGTCGGTAGTTGTTTTTACACTCGTGGTGTTGATCTCAATTATTAGCAGATGTATTTCATGTCGCGAGAACTCTTTGATGACGAGTACATACTCTGTTGTCCTTTTGTTCACAGGCTTAATTCCATGAATGTTAATGGTAATCATATTGTCAGATTTATTTTCCACATTTTTTGTTTTTATTTATTTATTATTTATTATTTTTATAGTTTTTAATTTCTGTTTTATTTCTAATAGCTTGATGTTTTTGTGAGGTTATTCCTGGTATGGTTGTGAGGAGTTTGTGTCATTTCCCAAGACTGGCGTTTTAACTCTTGAAGTTACTTTGGAATCTCGTGAAGTCGTGATGATGATATATATGTGAGCACTCCTTGCTCCTACTTCATTGGCTTGGGTGATAGAATGGTGTTCAAAGAGGAAGGGTTTAGTGATTTTCTTCAGGCATCGTCTATTGAAGTAAATAGCTTGGTGCTCATAACCTTCAAAGAGCGTGATGGGAGGCTTGTTGTTATCTTTAGTCTTCTGCCGCAGTGATGTTAGTTATAGCCTTTGAAGAGAATGGATATTGTTTTAAAATCTATGCTAGTGTATAATGTTACTTAGATATATAAAACCAATATGAACTAAATTGTTCATTGTTGTACTTCGTATGTAGAAGAGGCAGGGCTATGCATCTCTTTTTTAGATGTTTTTGGGACATATGTTAATTTACGTGTGTGCATTTCTTTTTTCTATGTTTCCTATGACATTGGCTGTACAGAGAGGAACATCTATGCAATAGCAAAAGAGGCACGAGCGATCACGCGTGAGGAGCATGTAGAGTCACGACGCGTGGCACGTGAGGCACATGTGTGTAGGCAGCAGAGGCACGGGAGTGAGGCCTTTATAGGCAGGGGCGTGGGGCTTGTCGAGGCATGGGTATCAATCCTCTGGATGCACAAATCTGATGTCTCTAGAGGCACACGCATAGGTTGGTGGCATCCGGCAGCACAAGGCTATACAGTGAGGAACGTATGTGCAACACCAAAGATGCGCGGGCGATCACGCGTGCGGAGCACGGTAAGAGTCACGATGCATTTCATGTGAGGCATGTGGATGGATTCAGCGGAGGCACGGAAATGAAGTCACTACAGGCACAGAAGTGAATTCACTACAGGCATGGAAGTGAAGTCACTATAGGCACGGATGTGGGGCTTCTCGAGGCATGGGTATCAACCCTCTGGATGCACAAAACACTACTGCAGGATGCTGCTAACACGACACTACGATCAGAGACCCTTCGACGAAACTATGTGCGATGCAATAATCACAAATGGTGGTGTAAAAAACCCGTCAAAACAGGTGCACAACGTTTGCGATGGAGAATGCATCAAACACGGTTCAGATTTTAGTTGTGTGTGCGATGCAGGGCATACGGTTCAGTTCAATTAACTGTTTGCGACAAGGAGGAACTAAAGAAACGGGCAGCCAGATGGAGGTGTGTGCGATATGCAGCATACGGTTCACTCGGATGAACTGTTTGTGATTAGGCAACACAAAAGAAAAGGTCAGCCAGATCAAGGTGTGTGCGATATACGGCATGCGGTTCACTCGGATGAACTGTTTGTGTTGAGATAAGAGAACAAAAACGGTTCAATATAACAAGATGTGTGTGATACGCGGCAAACAGGTCTGTAATCAGAAATGTGTGCGAAGACCGATAATAACACAGACGGTTGCTGCTAATAAGACGCGTGTGTTGTGCGATGGGATTGCATACAGAACAACAACATACACACACACACACACACACACTTATAAGGACATGGTTGCATAACCAAATTAAACATCCACTTACATAGGTGGCTACTACAACCATGGCATTTGCACACACCAAAGTAAACTATTACATGCATAATTACATATGTGGCTACTATACACATGACATTTCCACACACCAATAAAGTAAACTATATATTACATGCATGATTAACTAGCATAAACGATCATATGATCAGCATCTACTTCTTGTGATGCTTGCTCTGCTTGTGGCTCGATCCGGGCTCGTTGATTTGGGTAACGAGGGACTTCCTCATGTCAATGATCCGCCTGTGCATCTCGTAGCATGTTTACACACTCTTGGCCGCGAGCCTGATGTGAGGTTCATCCAGTGGCCGCATCCAGGCCCTGTGCCAGGATACGGGACTTGTTCTCTGGGCATCCTGCTTCATCTTTTCGTAGTAGGGGTCGATGATGGTCGAGGCGAGTTCGACCAGGGAGTCCTTCTTCGTGCTGCCCCAGACCCTGTAGTGGTCACGGGTTTCGACAAGGTTCTTGCAGGCCAAGCCCGTAACACTGAGCGCTTTTACATCGTTGGTGGTTTCCACCGTGGCGAACTTGTAGTCGGTGCTGTTGACAAACCTGTTGAAACGGTCGCAAGGCTCTGTGGCCATGCAGTAGTGGTAGATGAGGACATGATGGCGCATGCACAACTGGGTGACGACAACCTTCTGATCTATGCCGGGATGATCGAGGGTGTACTGGAGGTCGATGCTGACCACCTTGTACTTGTCTCGAGCAAGCAACTGCTCAACACTGTTGATGTAGTCGTCCACCACGGCCGGGTCGATGGTGTACACCACCGAGAGATCCGTCTCCCTCGCGTGGGTCTCCACTCTATGGTCGCCGAACTCCATTGGAGCGCCGCTAGACATCCCCTCTCTATGTGTCGTCGTGGGTGTGCTTGTTGTGTTGTGGGGCACGATCGAAAGGTTGAAGAGACTAAGGTTGTGACACCCAAAATTTTATTTGATTTTTTCAAAAAATTCTTATTTGGCTTGAGGGAGGTGATTTAAATTTTTCTTCAAAAGAACCCTCCCTTTCAAAATATTTTTTTTATGGCAAGAGGTTTTTATTTGGATTCACCCAAGACTTGCTTTTGGTCTTGGAGGTTCTTGTTTTTTTATTTTGGACTCAAACCAAAATGCTTTTCACTTGAGAAAAATGTCTTTTGAAGATTTCTTTGAAAAATGCACTATGGCTTTCGGAATGATCCTTTACCACTTTCAACAATTCTCTCTTGCCATGGCCTTAGTGCAAATCCACTCTCCTAAACCTTCCCTCATCTTTGGGTCATGATTTGCATCAAATCCAGCAAGTTGAACCTCCCCATATGATTATTTTCCATTTAAATTTTATCAAAACAATTTCTGTCCTCTATTCTAGCCCTTGGAGGTTTACAAAGGAACTACTCTTTCTGCTTTGATCTTTGCCCCCAAACCAATTTCCCTCCCTAGTCCTTTGAACCCTCAACCAAGATCCATGAAGATCCACTGGTCTTCAGTTCAAATTTTTCAAACTACACTTGCTGCAAGTTTGGACCAGATTTGTCAAATTTGATGAATTTCATTCAAATCCTTCTCCTAAAAATCTGAGAAAAATCAGACAGCCTCTGGGTGCATTGAGAGGTCACCTCACCAAGTCCCAGCTCCAGAAATTTTTTTCTTCATGCCAAATCATTCTGTCGAACACCTGCAGAGCATTGTCAATGTCAAGTTCAGAGATTCAGAGAACAGTTCAGTGATCTACTTTCATTTTCTTCAGAACTTGTTGTCGATCTCGACAGTGCCCCGATGTCGCCGTCCAGCGCAGACGGCGCCGTCCAGCGCCGCCCAAGCCACCGGAGGTCGCCGCGTGGTCTTCCACTCCCCCATGCGCGCTGCCACCCTCGTCGTGACCGCTGGGCGCGGAGCGCGCTCTCTGCCGCCGCCGTGCCCGTGCGGCCACCCCACCGTGGACCGACGCCATTACGCCAAGACCAGCCGAGATTTGCGGGGGAACGACACCAGTAACTTCCACTGATGCTGCCTGGCCACCTAAACCTCCTGCCAATCCACTACATCGCCGTAATTGCTCGCCAGAGATTCTCCGTTCACGGCCACCACCTCGATCCGCCTATAAATAGAGGCCCCGAGCTTCAACTCGAACCCACACCACCTCTGCACTCCACCTAGACCCTCCCTAGCCACTGGAAGAGCCCCGGGGAGGTCTCCTTCCTCAGCTCCGGCCGCCGCGACCCGCCACGGGATCCAGCTCGATTCGCTCCCGTGCGTGCGCCTCTGCCTCCCATCTCTTGCCAGTAGCTTCCCTATGCATCCACTCTTCTGACCCGCGCTTCAATTCGGAGTTTGCAGCACACCACCGGAGTTCTCCACCTTCACCCGAGCCGCCGTCCGCCGGAGAGAGTGTCGCCGTCGACGTGGTGCTCTCCGTCGGTCGAGTCCACCACCCACCGACGCGGAAGGACACGCTGAAGCTCTTGGTACACTCCGATCTCCCTGTCTCGCCGCGGTTCGACGCCGGCGACCACCGCAGTCTCCGGGCGCCGGCGAGCTTTTTAAACCTGACATGTGGGACCCCCCTGTCAGCCTCTATTCTCTCCTCCCTCGAACCGTTTTCTGTTGGCGCCTTCGGGCAAAATACGTTTTGCCTTTGAGCTTACGCGTTTCTTTCCGAAGCGTTTTTTGTTTTCTCAGTTTAGTCCCTGGAACTTTTCTGTTTCATTACAGATGAGTCCCTGGACATAAACCTTTATAACTTTTTAATAAAAAGTGATTTTTGAGTGATTCTTTTTTTGACAGTTTTAAAATTTTGTCTAGTTTTTTGTGGGATTTATTTGGAAATTTTTTTGGAGAAGTTTTTATGCACGCGTTGGTTTTCACGTTAGTGCCCGTGTTCGTTATGCCGTAGGTTTCGGAAGAGGTGACGGAGCCGCGAACTTCGTCGAGCTAGACTCCGACTTCTCCGAACCAGGCAAGCATGTTCGAACCTTTGATATGATAGGTGTTTTGCATGTTTGCGTGTAAGTTTGTGCGTGGCATACGAGTGTTGGTGAGTACCTTGTTGCTTGTGAAGCAACTACCCGCATGTTCCAAAGTCGCGATGATCTCTGGTGAGAGATGGCCTAATCATGTGGTGACATGAAGGGCAGCAAGGTGGTACTGTTGTAGCAGACCAGCCTTGCGTCATTCGACTAATTCCGACGTTAACGTGGACGGTGTCACGTTATCGTTCTTTCCCCTTCCGTGCTACCACATGTTTCTTTTGCCAGATGCGGTTTAGTAAGTTGGTAACCTCTTTCCGTGTACACACCAAACAGAGGGGCCGGGATGATGGTACCATGGCCCTGGATTAAAGCCAGTCATCCGGTCAGGGGGCATGGGTGTTTCCGGTTGGGACCGAGGGGGGGGGGCACCCCCTTAGAGCGCGCGTATAGAAATTTGATCCCATGCTACGCGAGGTTGTAGCCTCCCCGTCTCAAGGTTTTTCTTGAACGTTGCCGAGGGTGATCCCTGGCTTCGGAATGTTAAATGGGTGTGTACTGGTTAGACGTGTTTCTTCCAAAACACCGTAGACGGAACTAGTCCCCGTGACTACTGAAATCCGTTGGCTGTGGTTAAGTACAAACTCTGCAGAGTCAAATTCTTTCCAAGTCATCGTATCCATGATCAAGTAGGGTGATCAGTATATCCATATCTATCCTCGTGAAGATCTTTATCCCCGGTGAACAAGCTCAAGTGGTAAACCCAGTTTATTTGTTATTTCTACGGATGGACTAACCTTATATTTGTCTCGTACTTGTAATAATTTATGTTCCCGAGCTACTGAATTATTGAGCTACAATATAAGCCCTTTATGTGACGTCGCTCAGACGTCCGACTGTGGCATGTTCGTCTTTTACTTTCAATATAAGCCCTTTATGTGATGTCGCTCAGACGTCCGACTGTGGCATGTTTGTCTTTTATTTTCTGTTATAAGCCCTTTATGTGATGTCGCCCTGACGCCCGACTGCGGCATTATTATTCTTGCAGTTTCCTCTCGAGGAGTCATTCAGACCCTCGTTTGGCACCAGTATTACTATTCTTGCAGTTTCCTCTCGAGGAGTCATTCAGACCCTCGTTTGGCACCAGTATTATTATTCTTGCAGTTTCCTCTCGAGGAGTCATTCAGACCCTCGTTTGGCACCCAGTATTTATTTTGGGATTTCGGGAGGACTACCGCCCGACTTCCCTGTTATTTTCCATGCATTATTGTCTCTATGTCTGAACGCACTGGTTAATCTGCTCATATGCTTCATGTTTACATTTGTTATATCTTATGTCCGTACTGTCTTGCGAGTACTTTCATAGTACTCACCTGGCTTGTTGATTTGGCCAGATGTTGACGAAGGCGATCTCTTGGATGAAGGGTTTGATAGTGCGTCCGACGCCTAGAGGAGTCCCTGTCAGTCCTGTGCGATCTTGGATATTGGTCACTTGTATTATATACGCTTCCGCCACCCGCAATAAGTCTCCTCGAGCCTCACTCCGACGCTCGAAGAGCTGTAGTTTTCAGGAGTCATATCACCCACTTCGCAGTGATATTTCCACCACCGTTGTTATCGTGAGTTAGTAGTCTTGCCACCCTATCCGCCGTTATGTTTTATCGGCGTTCATGTAATAAATTGTTGAGCAGTCTCCGCTCAACCTTGTATTATATTCAGTACTCCTGGTATTTGTCTTCTGTGACCAAGATATTGTCTACCAGTGAGAAGGAATTCTTCTTTACTGGTCCGTAAAAGGGATTGGTCTTTTAATAAATATTTTATTGAAAAACCGGTCGTGACAAGCTTGGTATCAGAGCCAGGCTGACTGTAGGAAGCCACTAGGTGCGATCGCTAATCGGTTATTAGCGTCCTTTGTGCTTTTTCAGCATTTTGCAATTGTAGCTATTTTCTGTTGGTCATCATAAATTTATGACTTGACTACTCAGAATTTTTGCCTACTTTTGTAGATGGCTGGCAGCAACTGCGAGACTCGAGTGTTCACGAACGTGCCCGAGGGGTTTGTCAAACTCCTCGTCTCCATCACCAAGCTCGCGATCGGGCCAGCGACTCGTCCAGAGTTCACGCTTTATCAGCACAAGCTCAGCGACGACGTGTCTATGCACCAGGCCGTAGTGCAATTCAAGGGAGGACGTTCTGCATCTCGCCACTTCCGTTTTGTAGGAAGGGCCATGCCTACGGAGAGGCATGCCATGCAGATGGCTGCCCGTGAGGCGATAGCTCGCCTTCGGGATATTCTTCCTATGATGAAGACCCGTCGCTACCGCTATCTCCCATGCCATGTGCCATACACTTGTCACTATGCATTCGCCTGCCATCGGGGAGAGCGAGATGAAGCCATCAAGATGGTTGTTGAGTACCTCAAGGCTCTAGAGGAATCTTTCGACAACCTCGTAGACGATCTTGTGGCTGCCCGCATGGACTTAGTCCGGGGCGGTCCTGCCAGCAGGAAGGAGCTTCTCCACACGGCACCGCCTCTGACATTCGTCTCGTCTTCAGCCTCTTATGCACCGGCCATTTTGGCCACTGCTCGCCGTCTGCCTACCACTGAGGAGTTCGACCGAGTCATCGCTCCTACTCCAGTCAGAGCTGCACCGCCTGCAGCACACGCGCTACCGCCTGTCGCTCCCGCGCCATCACGGCAGCGCAGTGTTACGCGCCAGGAACCAGCTAGAGAGGAGGTGGAGGTTGATTCTCCTGGACCGCTGAGTCTTACCCTCGGCAAGGGAAAGGACATCGTCACCATCTCCGACCGAGAGCGCCGAGTAGCCTCACGTTATGTCTGCTTGTATGATGTGTTTTCTCTGTACGCTAGTTTGTATTAGTGTGTTTGCTGTTTTCCTGAGGAGTATGCTAGTCTGAATAACATGTCAGGATTGTGTACGCGCATCCTGAGTGCTGTATCTTGTGTTTGTATTTCGCGTGTAAGATTTGTGTTAAGCAGTCTTTTCTCCGTGAAAAATCGTTTATGTTTTCTTGAAAACCTTGAGGTCTTTTAAATTGTTGCCTTGCAAGATTTTTCCTTGTGCCACACAGTTCTTCTCATGGGTTTTGCAAAATAATACCCCAGACTGGAAAAATGTCTCGCCCGTGGACTCGCTCCATGCCCAATCAGCCAGAAGAAGTTTATGGGACACAGACTAGCAACAATTTCACTCAGGGTCAGTCCAGTCAACAGGACAGCGAAGCAGCCCTGTCTCAAGTATGCCGTCTCTTCGAACAAAGCCAGCAACAGCACCAAGAGATGATGAATCACGTCATCAATATGGGGAACCACCGTGAACCCTATCAGCCTCATTCCAAGTTATCTGAGTTACAGAAGACTCGCCCTTCAACGTTTGCTCACACCGATAGGCCGCTAGAAGCCGACGATTGGCTTCGCGACATCAAAAGGAAGCTGATTATTGCTCAGTGTTCAGATCATGAGAAGGTGCTTTATGCACCACACTACCTTACTGGAGCAGCTGCAGCATGGTGGGAAAACTTCCTACACATGCACCCCAGTGAACACAACATCACCTGGGAGGAGTTCAAGGAAGGTTTCCGTGGGGCACACATCCCCAGGAGCATCATAAAAATCAAGAAGAGAGAGTTTGATGACCTGAAGCAGAGAGGCATGTCAGTGACAGAATACAATGGTCAGTTTACCCAGCTATCTCGTTATGCCTACGACGAGCACATGACAGAAAACAAGAAGATGGAAAAATTCCTGGACGGCCTGGCACCAGCACTAAGATGCCAACTGATTGTACACACCTTTCCGGATTTTAAGACTCTGGTGGACAAGGCCATTACCTTGGAGAATGAGCGCCGTAGTCTGGAAGATATCCGTAAGCGAAAGAGGGACAAGACGACTCTTGCCCGCAACAACCGAAGCAAGACTGAGATTCCAAGGACAGAAGCAAGGAGATCCACGACTACTGATCCAAGGCCCGTCAGACAGTTTCATGCCAGGGACAAAGAGTTCACGTACCGTCCAGGGGTCACCTGCTATGCTTGTGGTGAAGAAGGGCACTATGCTAAACAATGCCCAAAACCAAGGAACTCGGTACCCAAGCCGAACAATGGTGGAAACAATCCAGCCCCCAAGCGCAACAATTTCAATCCCAACAACAACCACAGGAAGGGTCACCTGAACCATGTGACCAGGGAAGAAGCGCAGAATGCCCCAGACATCGTGCTCGGTACGTTCCCTGTCAACACAGTACCTGCCACGGTTTTGTTTGATTCTGGAGCTTCCCATTCGTTCGTTTCGAAGAGTTTTGTTTTGCAACATGGTTTTCCGATACTTCCCTTGGAAAAATCTATGATCATCAAGTCCCCCGGAAGTAAGCAAATCACTCAGCATTACTGCCAAGGAGTGGTCATTGAGTTCGAAGGACTACAGTTCCAAGCAAATCTCATCGTGTTGGAGAATAAAGGACTGGATGTCATTTTAGGGATGGACTGGTTGACCACCAACAAAGGATTCATTGACTGTTTCAATCGGACCGTGATTCTCACCCACCATCAGGGCAAGACAATAAAGGTTACAGCTCAAGAAAGGACACGGTCACGGCAACCAAAACTGAACAAAATGGACATTTCAGAACTGAGAAAAGTTCCAGTGGTATGCGAATTTCCTGACGTGTTTCCTGAAGAACTACCAGGCATGCCACCAGACCGAGAGATAGAGTTCAGCATCGAACTAGCACCTGGCACCGCTCCCATCTATAAGAAACCTTATAGAATGGCACCCTCAGAATTGGTGGAGTTGAAGAAGCAGATAAAGGAATTATTGGACAAAGGATTTATTCGAGCCAGCTCCTCACCATGGGGTTCGCTAGTGTTGTTCGCCAAGAAAAAGGATGGGACACTGAGACTGTGTATAGACTATCGAGCTCTCAATATGGTCACCATCAAAAACAAATATCCGATGCCACGGATAAATGATTTGTTTGACCAGCTCGCACAAGCCAAGGTGTTCTCAAAAATTGATTTGAGATCGGGATATCATCAATTGAAAGTACGGACAGAAGATATCCCCAAGACAACATTCACTCCCAGATATGGGTTATATGAGTTCATAGTGATGACTTTTGGACTAACAAACGCCCCCGCATATTTCGTCCACCTCATGAACAAAGTGTTCATGAAATTCATGGACAAATTTGTTGTGGTATTCATTGACGATATTCTGGTTTACTCAAGGACACCAGAAGAGCATGCTGAACATCTCAGAATTGTTTTGGGAGAATTAAGGAAACACCAGCTGTACGCCAAATTTAGCAAATGTGAATTTTGGCTAAGACAAGTTGGTTTCCTAGGCCACATATTGAACCAAGAAGGCGTGGCCGTAGACCCAGAGAAAGTCAAAGCCATACTTGACTGGAAGCCACCCGCTGTGACACCGAAGTTTTTATTTGGATTTTTTTAAAAAAGATTTTATGTGACTTGAGGGAGGTGATTTAAATTTCTCTTCAAGAGAACTCTCCCTCTCAAATATTTTTTTATGGAAAAAGTTTTATGTGGATTCACCCAAGATCTGCCTTTGATCTTGGAGGTCCTTGCTTTTCATTTGGACTCAAGACAAAATGTTTTTCATTTGGGAAAGGTAACTTTTGAAAACCTTTTTGAATTTTTGCACTATGGCTTTTGGAAAGTCCTTTGCCACTTTCAACAATTCCTCCTTGCCATGGCCCTAGTGCAAATGATCTCTCCAAACCCTTCCCTCACCTTTGGATCATGTTTTGCACCAAATCCAGCAAGTTGAACCTCCCCATGTGGTTATTTCCATTTAAATTCTATTCAAACAAATTTCTGTCTTCTCCTCTAGCTCTTGGAGATTTACAAAGGGACTCCTTTTTCTGTTTTGATTTTTGCCACCAAACCAACTCTCCCTCCTAGTCCTTTGTACCCCTAACCTAGAACCATGAAGATCCACTGGTCTTCAGTTCAAAATTTTCAAACTACACTTGCTGCAAGTTTGGACCAGATTTGCCAAATTTGGTGAAATTCATCCCAAACCTTCTCCAAAAATTCCAAGTAAAATCAGGCAGCCTCTGGGTACATTGAGTGGTCATCTCACCAAGTTACAGCTCCAGAAAAATTTATCTCAAAGCCAAAACCTTCTGTCGAACACCTGCAGTGCACTGTCTTTGTCACATTCAGTAAGTTCAGAGATTCAGTCAAGTGGCTGCTGTCGTTTTCTTCAGAAGCGGACGTCGATCTCGCCAGTGCCACCGCGTCGCCTTGCTCCTCGTCCCCGCTCCCTTGTTCCTGCACCGCACGAACGTCTGGCGCCTTGCGGGCGTCGGCGACGAGCAGCAGAAGGTGCGCCGCCCCGTGACCGACGCCGGCGGCGGCTTTGCGGACGCCAGCAGGAGACACGGCGCCGACAACGCCACTCAGCGCCGCCCAAACCACCGGAGCTCGCCGCGTGGCCTTCCACTCCCCCGAACGCGCTGCCGCTCTCATCGTGAACCGCAGGGCGCGGAGCACGCTCTCTGCCGCCGTTGAGCCCGTGCGGTCACCTCACCGTGGACCGACGCCATTACGCCAAGACCGACCCCGTTTAGCTGCAAAACGAGTCCAGTAACCTCCACTGATGCTGCCCGGCCGCTCAAACCCCCTGCCAATCCACTGCTCCGCCGTAATCGCTCGCCGGAGATTCTCCGTTCACGGCCACCCCGTCGATCTGCCTATAAATAGAGGCCCCGAGCTTCAACTCGAGCACCCACCAGCCCTGCACTCCCCCTAGAGCACGCCTAGCCACTGGAAGAGCCCCGAGGAGGTCCCCTTCCTCGACTCCAGCCGCCGCGACCCGCCACGGGATCCAGCCCGATTCGCCCCCGTGTGTGCTCCTCCGCCTCCATTCTCCTGCCAGTAGCTTCACCATGCATCCCTCTTTCTGACCCGCACTTCAATTTGAAGCTTGCAGCCCTCCACCGGAGTTCCCCATCCTCACCCGAGCCGCCGTCCGCCGGAGAAAGTGTCGCCGTCGACTTAGGGCTCCCCGTTGGACGAGTCCACCACCCACCGACGCGGAAGAGGACGCTGAAGCTCTTGGTACCCTCCGTTCCCCCTATCTCGCCGTGGTTCGACGCCGGCGTCCACCGCAGTCTTCGGGCGCCGGCGAGCTTTTCAAACCTGACATGTGGACCCCGCATGTCATCCTCTGTTCTTTTATTCACGAACCGTTTTCTGTTGGCGCCTTCGGGCAAAATACGTTTCCTCCTTTGCGCTTGCGCATTCCCAGCCGAAGCGTTTTCTGTTTTCTCAGTTAAAACCCTGGAACTTTTCTGTTTCATTACAGATAAGTCCCTAGACAGAAACCTTTATAACTTTTTAATAAAAAGGTATTTTTGAGTGATTCTTTTTCTGACAATCTTCAAATTTTGTCTAGTTTTTTATAAGATTTATTTGAAAAATATTTGGAAAAGTTTCTGTGTATGTGTTGGTTTTCACGTTAGTACCCGTTTCGTGATTTGCCGTAGGTTCCGGGAGAGGTGACGGAGCCGCGAACTTCGCCGAGCTAGACTCTGACTTCTCCGAACCAGGCAAGCATGTTTTGAACATTTGATATGGCAGATGTTTTGCATGTTCACGTGAGAGTTTGTGCATGGCATATGAGTGTCGGTAAAAACCTCGTTGCTTGTAAGCCAACGACCCGGTTGTCCCAAAGTTGCGATGACCTCTGTTGAGAGGTGGCCTAAGCATGTGGTGACATGAAGGGCAGCAAGGTGGTACTGTTGTGGCATGCCAGCCTTGCGTCATCCAACTTTCTTCGACGTTAACATGGTTGGAGCTACGTTATCGATCTTTTTCCGCCTGTTCCAAAGTTGCGATGGTCTCTGATGAGAGATGGCCAAATCATGTGGTGACATGAATGGCAGCAAGGTGGTACTGTTGTAGCATGCCAGCCTTGCGACATCCGACTTTCTCCGACGTTAACGTGGTTGGAGCCACGTTACCGTTCTTTCCCCTTTCCGTGCTACCACATGTCTCATTGCCAGGATGCGGTTTAGTAAGTTGGTAACCTCTTTCCGTGTACACACCAAACAGAGAGGCCAGGATGATGGTACCTTGGCCCAGGATTAAAGCCAGTCATTCGGTCAGGGGGCATGGGTGTTTCCGGTTGGGACCGAGAGGGGGGGCACCCCCTTAAAGCGCGCGTATAGAAATTTGATCCCATGCTACGCGAGGTTGTAGCCTCCCCGTCTCAAGATTTTTCTTGAAAGTTGCCGAGGGTGATCCCTGGCTTCGGATGGTTGAATTGGGTGTGTACTGGTTAGACGTGTTTCTTCCAAAACACCGTAGACGGAACTAGTCCCCTTGACTACTGAAATCCGTTGGCTGTGGTTAAGTACAAACTCTGCAGAGTCAATTCTTTCCAAATCATCGTATCCATGATCAAGTAATGAGAACATTATATCCATATCTATCCGTGTGAAAAACTTGTCCCCGGTGAACAAGCTCAAGTGGTAAAATTCAGATTTATTGTTATTCCTGTGGATGGACTAACTTTATTTCGTGTCTCATGCTTGTGATATTTTATGTTCCCGAACTGTTGTGTTAATGAGATGTGATATAAGCCCTTTATGTGGCGTCGCTCAGACGTCCGACTGTGGCGTGTACTCGTTTCTCACTTTCAATATAAGCCCTTTATGTGATGTCGCTCAGACGTCCGACTGCGGCACACACTGTCTTTACTTTCTGTTATAAGCCCTTTCTGTGGTGTCGCCCCGACGCCCGACTGTGGCATTATTATTCTGCATTTTCCGCTCGAGGAGTCTTTCAGACACTCGTTTGGCACCCGTATTATTATTTCGCATTTTCCGCTCGAGGAGTCTTTCAAACACTCGTTTGGCACCCGTATTATTATTCCGCATTTTTCCGCTCGAGGAGTCTTTCAGACACTCGTTTGGCACCAGTATTACTTTTCTGCAGTTTCCGCTCGAGGCGTCATTCAGACCCTCGCTTGGCACCCAGTATTTTATTTATGTCTGATCGCACTGGCTAACTTATTCATGTGCTTCATGTTTACTTTTGTTATACCTTATGTCCGAACTATCTTGCGAGTACTTTCATAGTACTCACCTGGCTTGTTGATTTGGCCAGATGTTGACGAAGGCAATCTCTTGGATGAAGAGTTTGATAGCGCGTCCGACGCCTAGAGGAGTCCTAGTCAGTCCTGCGCGATCCCGGATATTGGTCACTTGTATCGTTTACGCTTCCGCCACCCGCAATAAATCTTCTCGAGCCTCACTCAGACGCTCGATGAGTTGTAGTCTTCTGGAATCATATCACTCGCTTCGCGGTGATATTTCCACCACCATCATTGTCGTGAGTTAGTAGTTGCCACCCTATCCGCCGTTTTGTTTTAGCGGCGTGCATGTAATAAATTGTTGGGCAGTCTCTGCTCAACCTTCTATTATATTTAGTACTCCTGGTATTTTTCTTCTGTGACCAAGATATTGTCTACCAGTGAGAAGGAATTCTTCCTCGCTGGTCCGTAAAAGGGATTGGTCTCTCAATAATTATTTTATTGAAAAACCGGTCGTGACAAGCTTGGTATCAGAGCCAGGCTGCTGTAGGAAGCCACTAGGTGCGATCGCTAATCGGTTTTTAACGTTTTTGTTTTCTTTTCTTCTTCAGCATTTTGCAATTGTAGCTATTTTCTGTTGGTCATCATAAATTTATGACATGACTACTCAGAATTTTTGCCTACTTTTGTAGATGGCTGGCAGCAGCTGTGAGAATCGAGTGTTCACCAACGTGCCCGAGGGGTTTGTCAAGCTCCTCGTCTCCATCACCAAGCTCGCGATCGGGCCAGCAGCTCGCCCGGAGTTCACGCTCTATCAGCACAAGCTCAGTGACGACGTATCTATGCACCAAGCCGTGGTGCAGTTCAGGGGAGGACGTTCTGCTGCTCGTCACTTCCGTTTTACGGGAAGGGCCATGCCTACGGAGAGGCATGCCATGCAGATGGCTGCCCGCGAGGCGATAGCTCGCCTTCGGGACATCCTCCCTACGATGAAGACTCGTCGCTACCGCTACCTCCCATGCCATGTGCCTTACACCAGCCACTATGCGTTCGCCTGCCATCGGGGAGAACGAGATGAAGCCATCGAGATGGTTGTGGAGTATCTCAAGGCTCTGGAGGAGTCTTTCGACAACCTCGTGGATGATCTTGTGGCTGCCCGCATGGACTTAGTCCGGGGCGGTCCTGCCAGCAGGAAGGAGCTTCTCCACACGGCGCCGCCTCTGACATTCGTCTCGTCTTCAGCCTCGTATGCACCGGCCGTTTTGGCCACTGCTCGCCGTCTGCCTACCACTGAGGAGTTCGACCGAATCATCGCCCCTACTCCAGTCAGAGCCGCACCGCCTGCCGCACGCGCTCTACCACCAGTCGCCCCCGCACCATCACCGCAGCGCAGCGTCCCGCGCCAGGAGCCAGCTAGAGAGGAGGAGGTTGATTCTCCTGGACCGCTGAGCCTTGCCATCGGCAAGGGGAAGGAGATCTTCACCATCTCCGACTGAGAGCATTGAGTAGCCGCGTGTTATGCCTGCTTGTATGATGTGTTATTTTATCTGTACGCTAGTTTGTATTGGTGTGTTTGCTGCCTTCTGAGTGGTACGCTAGTTTTTAAATAACATGTCAGGATATGCACGCGCATCCTGAGTACTGTATCATGTGTTTGCTTTTCGCATGTAAGTTTTATGTTAAGCACTTCTTCTTCGTGAAAAAATCATTTGTGTTTCTTTGAAAACCTTGAAGCCCTTCTATTTTTGCCTTTGCGAGATTTTTGTGCTACACAATTGTTCTCATGGGTTTGCAAATAATACCCCAGACTGGAAAAATGTCTCGCCCGTGGACTCGCTCCATGCCCAATTAGCCAGAAGAGGTTTACGGGACACAGACCAGCAACAATTTCACTCAGGGTCAGTCCAGCCAACAAGACAGCGAAGCGGCACTGTCACAAGTATGCCGTCTCTTCGAGCAAAGCCAGCAACAGCACCAAGAGATGATGAACCATGTCATCAACATGGGAAACCACCGTGAACCCTATCAATCCCATTCCAAGTTATCTGAATTACAGAAGACTCGCCCCTCAACTTTTGCTCACACCGACAGACCGCTGGAAGCCGATGATTGGCTTCGTGAGATTGAAAGGAAACTGATTATTGCTCAGTGCTCAGATCATGTGAAGGTGCTTTATGCACCACACTACTTTACTGGAGCAGCCGCAGCATGGTGGGAAAACTTCCTACACATGCATCCCAGGGAACACAACATCACCTGGGAAGAGTTCAAGGAAGGCTTCCGTGGGGCACACATCCCCAGGAGCATCCTAAAGATCAAGAAGAGAGAGTTTGATGACCTGAAGCAAAGAGGCATGTCAGTGACCGAGTACAATGGTCAGTTCACCCAGCTGTCTCGTTATGCCTACGACGAGCATATGACAGAAAGCAAGAAGATGGAAAAATTCCTGGACGGCCTGGCACCAGCACTGAGATGCCAACTGATTGTGCACACCTTTCCGGATTTTAAGACGCTGGTGGACAAGGCCATCACCCTGGAGAATGAGCGCCGTAGTCTGGAAGATATCCGCAAGCGAAAGAGGGACAAGACGACTCTTGCCCGCAGCAACCGAGGCAAGACTGAGGTCCCGAGGACAGACACAAGGAGATCCACGACTACTGAGCCAAGACCCGTCGGACAATTTCATGCCAGAGACAAGGAGTTCACATACCGCCCAGGGGTCACCTGCTATGCTTGTGGTCAACAAGGGCATTATGCTAAACAGTGTCCGAAGACGAGAGACTCGGCACCCAAACCGAACAATGGTGGAAACAATCCAGCCCCCAAGCGCAACAACTTCAATCCCAGCAACAACCACAGGAAGGGTCACCTGAACCATGTGACCAGGGAAGAAGCGCAGAATGCCCCAGACATCGTGCTCGGTACGTTCCCTGTCAACACAGTACCTGCCACGGTTTTGTTTGATTCTGGAGCTTCCCATTCGTTCGTTTCGAAGAGTTTTGTTTCGCAACATGGTTTTCCGATACTTCCCTTGGAAAAATCTATGATCATCAAGTCCCCCGGAAATAAGCAAATCGCTCAGGGTTACTGCCAAGGAGTGGTCATTGAGTTCGAAGGACTACAATTCCACGCGAATCTCATCGTGTTGGAAAGTAAAGGACTGGATGTCATTTTAGGGATGGACTGGTTGACCACCAACAAAGGATTCATCGAGTGTTTCAATCGGACAGTGATTCTCACTCACCATCACGGCAAGACTATAAGAGTTTCCGCCCAAGAAAGGCCACGATCACAGCAACCAAAACTGAACAAAATGGACATTGCAGAATTGAGAAAAGTCCCAGTGGTATGCGAGTTTCCTGATGTGTTTCCTGAAGAACTACCAGGCATGCCACCAGACCGAGAGATAGAATTCAGCATTGAACTAGCACCTGGCACCGCTCCCATCTATAAGAAGCCTTATAGAATGGCACCCTCAGAATTGGTGGAGTTGAAGAAGCAGATAAAGGAATTGTTGGACAAAGGATTTATTCGAGCCAGCTCCTCACCTTGGGGTTCGCCTGTGTTGTTCGCCAAAAAGAAGGATGGGACACTGAGGCTGTGCATAGACTATCGAGCCCTCAATATGGTCACCATCAAAAACAAATATCCGATGCCACGAATAAATGATTTGTTTGACCAGCTCGCACAGGCCAAGGTATTCTCAAAAATTGATTTGAGGTCGGGATATCACCAGTTGAAGGTACGGACGGAAGATATTCCCAAGACAGCTTTCACTTCCAGATATGGGTTATACGAGTTTACAGTAATGCCTTTTGGACTAACGAACGCCCCCGCATATTTCGTCCACCTCATGAACAAAGTGTTCATGAAATTCATGGACAAATTTGTGGTGGTATTCATTGACGATATTCTAGTTTACTCGAGGACACCAGAAGAGCATGCGGAGCACCTCAGAATTGTTTTGGGAGAATTGAGGAAACATCAGTTGTACGCCAAATTTAGCAATTGCGAATTTTGGCTAAGACAAGTTGGTTTCTTAGGCCATATACTGAACCAAGAAGGCGTGGCCGTAGACCCAGAAAAAGTCAAGGCCATACTGGACTGGAAGCCACCCGCGAATGTTACAGATGTGCGGAGTTTCCTAGGAATGGCCGGATATTACAGGAGATTTATTGAAGGGTTCTCCACTGTGGCAAAACCTATAACACAGTTGCTCAAGAAGGACAAGAAATTCGTATGGACGGAAGCATGCGAGCAGAGCTTCCAAGAACTCAAGAAGAAGCTGACAACCGCACCGGTCTTAACTGTGCCAGACATACACAAGAGTTTTGAAGTGTATTGTGACGCGTCCCGAAAAAGGTCTCGGATGTGTGCTAATGCAGGATGGCAAGGTTGTCGGATATGCCTCTAGGCAGCTGCGAAAACATGAGGAAAATTACCCAACGCATGACTTGGAGCTAGCAGCAGTTATACATGCACTCAAAGAGTGGAGGCACTTTCTGTTGGGAAATCGCTGTGAAATATATACGGACCATAAGAGCCTCAAATATATTTTCACACAGCCAGAGCTGAATTTACGCCAACGACGCTGGTTGGAACTAGTCAAAGACTATGACGTCGGTATTCACTACCACCCAGGGAAAGCAAATGTAGTGGCCGATGCCCTTAGTCGAAACCCCAGCCCGGACAGTGATGGTCCGCAAAATTTGAGGCCTGAGTTTCAGCGAGAGTTCACTCGGCTCAACCTGATGTTAGTCTCTGAGGGCACCGTATCGAACCTTGAGATACAACCCACCCTAGTGGAACAAATCAAGAAGGCTCAACAAGGACATCCCAGTATCGAAGGCATAAAGAAGAAAATGAACCTTAATAAGACTTCAGAATTCGTCACGGACAGTGAAGGAACATTATGGTACCGGGACAGGCTTTGCGTACCCAACATTGAGGAACTCAAGCAACAGATCTTGACGGAAGGCCACACCGCTCCATACTCGATCCATCCTGGAGGAACCAAAATGTACAAGGACATCCAGGAAAGATTTTGGTGGCACGGTATGAAAAGAGATATAGCCACATTCATCGCTTGTTGCGATTCATGTCAGCGCATCAAGGCCGAGCACCAAAAGCCAGCAGGGCTACTCCAGCCTAACAAGATACCGGAGTGGAAATGGGACGAAATCGGAATGGACTTCATTGTCGGATTACCCCGATCACAACGCGGAAATGACGCCATATGGGTCATCACAGACCGACTAACCAAGGTTGCTCATTTCATTCCCGTGAAGACTACCTACTCCACACAAAGACTGGCAAAACTTTATCTCTCCCGTATAGTTTGCTTGCACGGAGTCCCAAAGACTATAATATCAGACCGAGGCACCCAATTCGTCTCCAAATTTTGGGATCACCTACAACAAGCTCTGGGCACGCAGCTAGTTTTCAGTACAGCATACCACCCTCAGACCGACGGACAAACGGAACGTGTAAACCAAATCCTAGAGGATATGCTAAGAGCCTGTGTGCTCACCTATGGATCCAGTTGGGAAGAGAGTTTGCCATATGCCGAATTTGCTTACAACAACAGTTACCAAGCCAGCTTGCAAATGGCACCCTTTGAAGCATTGTACGGACGGAGGTGTCGTACCCCACTGAATTGGTCAGAGACAGGTGACAGTCGTATCTTCGGCCCAGATATGCTTAAGGAGGCCGAGTTGAAAGTGAAACAAACCAGGGATAGACTCAAGACAGCATAGAGCCGACAAAAGAGCTACTATGACCAGAAGCACCGTGAGGTCAGCTTTGAACCTGGTGATTCCGTATACCTCCGAGTATCTCCTATGAGGGGTCTGCAACGGTTCAAAATTAAGGGGAAGCTAGCCCCAAGATTTATTGGACCATTTTGTGTAAAGGCACGAAGAGGCACGGTGGCCTACCAACTAGACCTCCCCAAGGAGCTGTCAGACGTCCATGACGTGTTCCACGTCTCACAGTTAAGAAAATGTGTGAGCAACCCAGAAAAACATGTACCTCATGAGGACATTGATATGCAACCAGATCTCACCTACCGAGAAAGGCCAGTAAAGATTTTAGAAGAGTCTGAACGGAGGACCCGTCAGAAAACGACCAAGTTTTTCAGGGTTCAGTGGAGCAACCACACTGAGGATGAAGCTACATGGGAAAGGGAGGATTTCCTTCGAGCAGAGTATCCATATCTATTTGAGGATCAGCAGGAATCTCGAGGACGAGATTTTTCTAAGGGGGTAGGTGTTGTGACACCGAAGTTTTTATTTGGATTTTTTTAAAAAGATTTTATGTGACTTGAGGGAGGTGATTTAAATTTCTCTTCAAGAGAACTCTCCCTCTCAAATATTTTTTTTATGGAAAAAGTTTTATGTGGATTCACCCAAGATCTGCCTTTGATCTTGGAGGTCCTTGCTTTTCATTTGGACTCAAGACAAAATGTTTTTCATTTGGGAAAGGTAACTTTTGAAAACCTTTTTGAATTTTTGCACTATGGCTTTTGGAAAGTCCTTTGCCACTTTCAACAATTCCTCCTTGCCATGGCCCTAGTGCAAATGATCTCTCCAAACCCTTCCCTCACCTTTGGATCATGTTTTGCACCAAATCCAGCAAGTTGAACTGTAGGGGAACGCAGCAGAAAACAAAAATTTTCCGACCTACGCACCAGCCCAGGACCACTATGGAGACTGCATACATGGTTTGATCTTTTTCGTTACCGACTCGTAGCGCAGCGGGAAGTAGAGTCGATGACGATCGGCGTTGCAGATCCCCGCAGCTAGGATTTACAACCTCCCAACCGCGAGGATGTATACCCTCATCTGCTCCTCAGACAGCCCTCCAGGAGGCGGTCGAACAGCCCCCCGGACGGTGTCGCGGACAGCCCTTCGGGAGGACCTTCGAAACTCGAACGGTCATTCGGACAGCCCTTCGGGAGGACCTTCGAAACTCGGACGGTCACGCGGACAGCCCTTCGGGAGGCACTCACGAACTAAGACCGAAACTACGATCTCTCTACAGAGTTGCACACATACGGTGTCATCTATCCGGCAGGGCTTCGCCGTCCAGAACTAGTTCCTGCCGGAACCCAGACAGCCTTACGGCCCTACGAAACTCTTTTCGTGGGAGGGAGAGAAGAAGCCAGATAATGCATGGCATGTGTATGAGAGCAAGGGATGAGTGTGGAGGGCTGCCCCTCCACCTCTATTTATAGGAAATCCCAAGGGGGTAGGGTAGTTTCACAAAAAACCCAAAATGCACATGAATGAAGTCCTTCCACAAGGACCTAGGAGTGAAACCAAGGAACAAGAGGGTCCCCAAGGGGGGATACCCCATGTGGCCGGCCACACCCTCATGAGGGGCCCAAAAAATGGCTCCTATCCATCCATGTCATCCCCAAGATCTTTTGGAGCAAAGCCCCAAAAGGTGGCTTTCCATAAAGTAACCATAAAGCTGATTTTCACTATTCACGACGACATTTTTCAGCGTCTGATCGAACTGAAAATATTTATGTGGGCTAAGAACATTTCCAGTACCCACTAAAATGATTTTCAACGCGTTCCGAAACAATTCCGGTTTTAGTGATTTTCATCTGCGAAACGCATATGAAGTGGCTCCGGCAGCTCCAGAACATTTCCGGTTTTTATCTCAGAAAATTCCAAAAAGCTTCCAGAATGATTCTGGCATCCTCCAAGAATTATCAGGCATGTGCCGAAACCAATTTGACTTAATGGTGTATCCCGAAACAACTTTTCGGTATCATCGAAACTTATCCGATGACCTCTCTCTGCGGTACGATTCCGCTGTCCGAAACTTTTTCGGTGATTTTCTCTCAGACTCCCTGTCTAGTATTCAGCAGATAGATGACCCTTAAGTGTGTGACCCTATAGGTTCGGTGAAGTATAGACATGACCCGGAACCCCTTCCGATCAATGATCAACATCGGAGCCGTGGACACCCATATTGACCCCTATACCCACACGAATAAATATTCGAGTGAACCTCCAGTTGTCGTGTGCTATTCCTGTTGCTTCGCGATATGTTACAAATACCCGAGGTGAGACATGTTGGCATTCCCGTGGATCAACAACTTGTCCACTATGCTAGTTACCTCGTTACCGGTATTGTTCTCTTTTCTCGTTATCGTGTTCCGGCATCCCCGTGATCAAATCACAAAGTGTCTGGCCAGACGATGATGGATACCGTAACACCGAGAGGGCCCAGAGATATCTCTCCATCGTCGGAGGAGCAAATCCCAATCTTGAGCTATCAAGTTACTTGACACACTTTTCCATGAACCCGTAAGCCGCCGTAATAGCCACCCATTTACGGATGACGTTTAAAAAACCCCAAAGTTCATGAAGCAAGCATGAAGAAACTCGATACTCTCATGGTCTAAGGAATCATGCAAACGTTAACCATCTCTGTGTTATGTACCAATAAACTTGTGACGAATGAATCTTATAGCATAACATCATGCCGGGTCGATTCAACACAAATGTTCTCTTAACATTATGCCCTCAAGGTTGCTGACATAGACATGCCCATGATCAGGAAAACATAACCATCATGCAACACTTGAGCTAGTCTTAGAGGCCAGACTAGGAATACATTTTACCGTTTATTATTCCACACGTGCATATGAGTCTTCCTCCGAGCCTCGTGGTTATTGCAGACTCGAGAACCATAGCAGTTATAGCATGGAACATAAACATAATTATGAACTCGGAGATAAATAATATCATTTATTATTGCCTCTAGGGCATATCTCCTACAGACTCCCACTTGCACTAGAGTCAATAATCTAGTTAATGCTAATGCACTTTACACCTGTGGCATACCGGTGTAAATATGCTTCGCTTGTGGTATAGCCTGATGTCCAACGGATCTGACGACTTCAGTTCCGTGTGTATCTTTGCATGTCCTCGCGTTTTCACGTTTTCACAAAAAATCATATTTTGTGTGGACTTGGCTTTGTATGTATGTGAATCACAGGTCGAACCTGGATTCCTCAGACTGAGTTATGGAGCAACTACCTGCAGTAGTGTCCCATTGTCAAAAGCCATCTTGGAACTATACTAAGTTCATGAATGAACTATATGATTCAACATCTTCTTTGTCGCTTCTAAAGCGTCAACATACTTAGCCCTTGTTATAGAATTCGCCACAGTAACTAGTTTGAACAAATTCCAACTAACTGTGCCACCACATTGTGTGTTACACAAAATCCTTAACTTAAATCGAAAATCGCACGGTGAAAAGATGAAGACTATCGATGTAACATTTTACAACGAACTCTTCATGATCTCCGCTTGCAAGAAAACATATCATCAGTACTTACTCTAGTACTCAATGACATCTTTCACTGTTGCCCCACGATCAGTACTTTGATCACTTTAGTATCCATACTCGCAACACCTTGGGAGTATCGGACATATCTGGTTGTTTTACATACCATGGAATACATGATTAATCCAAACACAAAAGTGTGTGGAATCTGCATCATGTATTTTACTCATCAGTGTTTTGGGACACCGAGTCTTGCAAAAACTCCTTCCATGTGACTTTGGCAAGAATCACTCCTTGGCGTTTTAAATGCTAAAAGGTTTTAGCATCTTGTCAATATGTATTCATTGCTTAGTCCCATTAGGTAAATCTATCTCCATAGATCATCACGCCTAATATTGAGGCTATTTAGCCTAAGCACTTCATCGAAAAACTATTTTCAAATGAAGTCCTAATTTGTGTCAAGAAATTTATTTCCAATTACCAATGTGCCAAGCAGATAAGGTTTTTAGAAATATTATTACGCTCCCACTTACTTTCTTGAATTACAAGCATCTTCGTTACCCATTGATGAAGTCAAAACCCCTTTGACCATTTCATCAAAACCCGAAGATTCCAACTCCATTTTGCTCTCTTCTGTCCATTGCTGGAACTCTGAAGTTTGCATACCTACTAGCATCCTCTGGATCGACAAATTACTTTGGACTGTATCATATACAAGTCCTAGCTTTCATTTCCATCAGATGGAAATCCTTTTATCATCCATGTTTCATATCTCATGATTGAAATATGTATTAATTGCTAGTTCAACCCGAACCGACTTTAAGCATTGCTACGATGAAAACAACCTCATCGTAGTCAACTCTTGAACTTGTTATTTCAACAAGTCGAGCTTTTTGGATAAAACATTTTATCCGTATCAGTTTTAAGTTCCATAAATATTCTTTAGACTCTAAGTCTTCCGAAAGGTGTATCAAGGTTTTAATCTTGAATCACTTATATGGAAACTAACTCGGGTTGTATTGGCATTTAGCCAATTCCGGAGTCAGGGCCCATCAACACTTCCTTGTGTATCGTAGGTATAATGTTGTCTAACAACAATATCTCGTTTGCGCACCTGAGAGGTTTGCACGAGCCTTGCCTACGTGGTTCAGCTGCAAGTTCGACCGAAGTTCATACATTTTATTGTAGAGACTTCCGTATCAGTCGCGGTAGGAAACTCTGGAATTACTTCCAAGGTCTCTTTCCTTTGATCTGATGACGTAGATACTGTTTATCTCGTCGAGTTGCACTATTCTCCCACTCACCTTTTTGAAAGAACCATTCTCTTTAAAAGCACACCGTTTCACGGCAAAACTATTTGCCTCGGTATAGTGAGGGAGGAATACCCAACATTTTGGTATAACCTACAAAGTAGCACTGGTCTGATTTGGAATAGGTTTGTAACCTTTTACACAAGCCCCATATTCCAAATGTTAAGAAAAGATATAACATGGTTGGGCGTACCATACCATGGCTTCATTTCAACAGACCCGATGTAGCTCTTTTCAGTGTAAAAGCCGCAGTCTCTAAAGCATCACTTTAAAAAGGATAATGGCAAATTTATTTATGTCATCTTTGACCTTACCATGTCATAAATGGTTTGATTACATCTCCACAGACTTTCCACTTGCAGTGGTGTTCCGGGAGGTGCAAGTTATGAAACCCCTTTCACAACTCATCAGACATTCGCTAAACATGTAACTCAAATATTCCTTTGTGCAATCAAATTGCAGAAACATAATTTTCTTGTTACAATAACTTCTACTTCATTTTTGAGAACCTTTCGAATGATTTCAAAAGATCCAGACTTACGTCTCATCAAGTAAATATCCATATATCTACTTGAGTCATTTCTGAAGATAAATAAATCCACCACTAACAACACTTATCGGACTACACACATCAAATGTATGATCACTAATAAGTTTGTTGTTCGTTCCTTATGGCCTGTGAACGGTATTTTTTGTCACTTCACTTTTTGGAGGAAAGTTGCAAGTGTCAGATGATTCAAAATCAAGAAGACTTCAAAATCCATCATAATGGAATTTTCCATGCGGTTTCTCCAATGTGACCAAATGTAGTGCCACACTTGTGTGGTATTCTTTTAGTCTTGCGACATTTAGCGTCAGCGTTATGGATGTATCATATTACCATCAATATTCATAACATACATGCCATCTTGGATGGAAGCATGGCCCTTCATGTTATTCATAATACTTAACAACAATTGTTGTTTTTATGAACAACTCTTTTGCAACAAACATTGTGCAATGGGCTAGAGTGTATGAAACTCTAAAATGAATTATGAAAGTAAACCCAGAGGTATTGTATTATTATCAATATTCATAACATACATCTCATTCATAATGAAAGTATGGCCCTTGTGTTATTCATAACATCGAACATAAAAAGTTCTCTTATGAACAACCTTCTTGCAAGATACCTTATGCAATGGGATAGAGTTTGTAAAACTCTAAATGAATTATGAAAATAAATACAGACGGCAATACACCGATGGAAGGTATAGTAACATTTACTATGTTCCCTGTGTATACCTTAACCTCATTTCTAGCTAGTCTTTCAGGCCATAGTAGTTCTTACATCGAGTTGCAACAGAATGCAATCGAGCGGGCAATTTTGTGATGAACTCACAATACCCAAGAATTAGTGATTAACATGTTTAACCATAATTCGCAAGAACTATATCTTTGACCAGCCTTCTATACATCAAAAACTTGTATGACATTCATACATGAGCTGGATATTCCAGTCTTCTTTCCTTTTGCCTTTATACTTCTAACAGTTTAACTTTTAGTATTTCTCCTACTCTCAGAAGAAGCACCCAACTTAAGAGTGGAATTAGCCCCGGACTTCCTAGGCGTGTAAGTCATACTAACACCCTTTGGACACTTCCTTTCTCTTTAAGTTGTTGTTTTATTCACCTTTCATTATATGACAGGCGTTCTTCTGGATCCCTTTCCCAACAGTCAAATGCATAGTAAACACTTTTACTAATACTTGCAAACAAACATTGCTTTGTTTGTATCTGAAAATAATTTTCAGTTCCATGAATATCATATAACTATCCCAACTTTCGAAGTTTGGGTTTCATGGAAGCAAACATATTCCACTTGACTGTAACAGAATCCTAGCTTTTGGATCGAAGGACGAGAGTCACATGATCCATAGCATTAGCGGGAGGATACGGAAAGCATGCGATAGGACAATGTCCTTCTCGGCACTTTTGAGGACAATCCTCATATTACGTTACCAATCGTAAAGTTTTAACCAGATATTTAACAGCTATTCAATTTTAATAGGGAAGGTGGAAATGCGAGCCATTATTCTACAACTATTATGCAAGAAACACTTAGACAGTGTTCATAATTAATTGCACTGAGAATTAAACATGTTAATTCAACAGTGCGCTCCCACTCAAATCAATATCTCTCACAATTAATTTTGAGTGATACAAAATCCAGACTTCAATTCATCGCCATAGAATCATCATCTCATAACGGGAATTTTAATCGGTAGGCCAACTTGCCGATCACATCTCTATGTGACTCTTGCTCATCTTTCGATGCGTGTGTTCCGAGCTCAGGACGATCCTGCCATGAACGTCAAGACAACCAAGTGATCTTGCTGCGAGGTCTGACCTCACCCGCCTCACACTTCTCTAATCGTTCGTACCCATGCATCCATGGCGCACCCCGAAAAGATAGGTGCCGTGACGGTGCTACACTTGGGAGAACACTAACTACTTGATATTTTAAGTGAGAGATCACCCTAATAAAAGCGACTACCGCGCAATCAAGAAGGGTGCATCATAAGGGATAAACATCTCAGGCAATTCATAATAGCATGATATGGTATAGCCCTTTCTGACGGAGAAGTATTTCATTTCTTCGTCTTCGGCATTCGCGTCGGTGTTCACCTTCGCGAAGATTGCCACCACCTTGTCGATGCACCAGATAATATTGCTATCTGTATAGCTAACAAAATAATGCATTACAACAAGGTTGACACGCAGGTCATTAAAGTGCAATCATATGGCTCCAGCCATCATGCCGAATCATGACACGCAGGTCATGTTAACCAAATTACATCATATAGTCATCTCATACATAATCGAATTAGTATGAGCACTGCTATACCACATCACATGCACATCCTGCAAAACCAAGTTAGACGCCTCTAATAGGTTTATGCAAAATTTTATTTTACGTGGCTTCTAAGGTTTTGACTTAAACCGCAGCTACCAACGTTTTATCATCAAGTATGATTATTCAAGTTGCTACATTAACATCTCGGGGTGTATGAAACACGGGATAATTAAATCTCGAGCCCCATACTAAACTTCGTCATACGCATGACCCCCGTGCAGATCATATCTGCAATGCCCTTTCATCTACGAATTTCATCTTTCTTTTGACTACGGCAGAACCCAAAGAACTGATAGCACTTCCATGATCAATCAGGATCACGGATTGCCAGAACTTTGTCAAATTCCACCATGCTGTCTCGAGATTGAGCAAACGCAAATTCTAGGGAAGCAACAAGAACCTCGGGTAACAGATTTCATCTGTCACCCGCATAAATAATTTTCAGCAATAGATCTCATCTACTACCTAATTATATTATGCAATACCCATACATCTCCATGTATTCTAGATCGAAACCTGCATCTACGCATAGCACGGCTCTTGATGCCACTGTAGGGGAACGCAGCAGAAAACAAAAATTTTCCGACCTACGCACCAGCCCAGGACCACTATGGAGACTGCATACATGGTTTGATCTTTTTCGTTACCGACTCGTAGCGCAGCGGGAAGTAGAGTCGATGACGATCGGCGGTGCAGATCCCCGCAGCTAGGATTTACAACCTCCCAACCGCGAGGATGTATACCCTCATCTGCTCCTCAGACAGCCCTCCAGGAGGCGGTCGAACAGCCCCCCGGACGGTGTCGCGGACAGCCCTTCGGGAGGACCTTCGAAACTCGAACGGTCACTCGGACAGCCCTTCGGGAGGACCTTCGAAACTCGGACGGTCACGCGGACAGCCCTTCGGGAGGCACTCACGAACTAAGACCGAAACTACGATCTCTCTACAGAGTTGCACACATACGGTGTCATCTATCCGGCAGGGCTTCGCCGTCCAGAACTAGTTCCTGCCGGAACCCAGACAGCCTTACGGCCCTACGAAACTCTTTTCGTGGGAGGGAGAGAAGAAGCCAGATAATGCATGGCATGTGTATGAGAGAAAGGGATGAGTGTGGAGGGCTGCCCCTCCACCTCTATTTATAGGAAATCCCAAGGGGGTAGGGTAGTTTCACAAAAAACCCAAAATGCACATGAATGAAGTCCTTCCACAAGGACCTAGGAGTGAAACCAAGGAACAAGAGGGTCCCCAAGGGGGGATACCCCATGTGGCCGGCCACACCCTCATGAGGGGCCCAAAAAATGGCTCCTATCCATCCATGTCATCCCCAAGATCTTTTGGAGCAAAGCCCCAAAAGGTGGCTTTCCATAAAGTAACCATAAAGCTGATTTTCACTATTCACGACGACATTTTTCAGCGTCTGATCGAACTGAAAATATTTATGTGGGCTAAGAACATTTCCAGTACCCACTAAAATGATTTTCAACGCGTTCCGAAACAATTCCGGTTTTAGTGATTTTCATCTGCGAAACGCATATGAAGTGGCTCCGGCAGCTCCAGAACATTTTCGGTTTTTATCTCAGAAAATTCCAAAAAGCTTCCAGAATGATTCTGGCATCCTCCAAGAATTATCAGGCATGTGCCGAAACCAATTTGACTTAATGGTGTATCCCGAAACAACTTTTCGGTATCATCGAAACTTATCCGATGACCTCTCTCTGCGGTACGATTCCGCTGTCCGAAACTTTTTCGGTGATTTTCTCTCAGACTCCCTGTCTAGTATTCAGCAGATAGATGACCCTTAAGTGTGTGACCCTATAGGTTCGGTGAAGTATAGACATGACCCGGAACCCCTTCCGATCAATGATCAACATCGGAGCCGTGGACACCCATATTGACCCCTATACCCACACGAATAAATATTCGAGTGAACCTCCAGTTGTCGTGTGCTATTCCTGTTGCTTCGCGATATGTTACAAATACCCGAGGTGAGACATGTTGGCATTCCCGTGGATCAACAACTTGTCCACTATGCTAGTTACCTCGTTACCGGTATTGTTCTCTTTTCTCGTTATCGTGTTCCGGCATCCCCGTGATCAAATCACAAAGTGTCTGGCCAGACGATGATGGATACCGTAACACCGAGAGGGCCCAGAGATATCTCTCCATCGTCGGAGGAGCAAATCCCAATCTTGAGCTATCAAGTTACTTGACACACTTTTCCATGAACCCGTAAGCCGCCGTAATAGCCACCCATTTACGGATGACGTTTAACAAACCCCAAAGTTCATGAAGCAAGCATGAAGAAACTCGATACTCTCATGGTCTAAGGAATCATGCAAACGTTAACCATCTCTGTGTTATGTACCAATAAACTTGTGACGAATGAATCTTATAGCATAACATCATGCCGGGTCGATTCAACACAAATGTTCTCTTAACATTATGCCCTCAAGGTTGCTGACATAGACATGCCCATGATCAGGAAAACATAACCATCATGCAACACTTGAGCTAGTCTTAGAGGCCAGACTAGGAATACATTTTACCGTTTATTATTCCACACGTGCATATGAGTCTTCCTCCGAGCCTCGTGGTTATTGCAGACTCGAGAACCATAGCAGTTATAGCATGGAACATAAACATAATTATGAACTCGGAGATAAATAATATCATTTATTATTGCCTCTAGGGCATATCTCCTACATGAACCTCCCCATGTGCTTATTTCCATTTAAATTCTATTCAAACAAATTTCTGTCTTCTCCTCTAGCTCTTGGAGATTTACAAAGGGACTCCTTTTTCTGTTTTGATTTTTGCCACCAAACCAACTCTCCCTCCTAGTCCTTTGTACCCCCAACCTAGAACCATGAAGATCCACTGGTCTTCAGTTCAAAATTTTCAAACTACACTTGCTGCAAGTTTGGACCAGATTTGCCAAATTTGGTGAAATTCATCCCAAAACTTCTCCAAAAATTCCAAGTAAAACCAGGCAGCCTCTGGGTACATTGAGTGGTCATCTCACCAAGTTACAACTCCAGAAAAATTTATCTCAAAGCCAAAACCTTCTGTCGAACACCTGCAGTGCACTGTCTTTGTCACATTCAGTAAGTTCAGAGATTCAGTCAAGTGGCTGCTGTCGTTTTCTTCAGAAGCGGACGTCGATCTCGCCAGTGCCACCGCGTCGCCTTGCTCCTCGTCCCCGCTCTCTTGTTCCTGCACCGCACGAACGCCTGGCGCCTTGCGGGCGTCGGCGACGAGCAGCAGAAGGTGAGCCGCCCCGTGACCGACGCCGGCGGCGGCTTTGCGGACGCCAGCAGGAGACACGGCGCCGACGACGCCACCCACCGCCGCCCAAACCACCGGAGCTCGCCGCGTGGCCTTCCACTCCCCCGAACGCGCTGCCGCTCTCGTCGTGAACCGCAGGGCGCGGAGCGCGCTCTCTGCCGCCGTTGAGCCCGTGCGGTCACCTCACCATGGACCGACGCCATTACGCCAAGACCGACCCCGTTTAGCTGCAAAACGAGTCCAGTAACCTCCACTGATGCTGCCCGGCCGCTCAAACCCCCTGCCAATCCACTGCTCCGCCGTAATCGCTCGCCGGAGATTCTCCGTTCACGGCCACCCCGTCGATCTGCCTATAAATAGAGGCCCCGAGCTTCAACTCGAGCACCCACCAGCCCTGCACTCCCCCTAGAGCACGCCTAGCCACTGGAAGAGCCCCGAGGAGGTCCCCTTCCTCGACTCCGGCCGCCGCGACCCGCCACGGGATCCAGCCCGATTCGCCCCCGTATGTGCTCCTCCGCCTCCATTCTCCTGCCAGTAGCTTCACCATGCATCCCTCTTTCTGACCCGCACTTCAATTTGAAGCTTGCAGCCCTCCACCGGAGTTCCCCATCCTCACCCGAGCCGCCGTCCGCCGGAGAAATTGTCGCCGTCGACTTAGGGCTCCCCGTTGGACGAGTCCACCACCCACCGACGCGGAAGAGGACGCTGAAGCTCTTGGTAACCTCCGTTCCCCCTATCTCGCCGTGGTTCGACGCCGGCGTCCACCGCAGTCTTCGGGCGCCGGCGAGCTTTTCAAACCTGACATGTGGACCCCGCATGTCAGCCTCTGTTCTTTTATTCGCGAACCGTTTTCTGTTGGCGCCTTCGGGCAAAATACGTTTCCTCCTTTGCGCTTGCGCATTCCCAGCCGAAGCGTTTTCTGTTTTCTTAGTTAAAACCCTGGAACTTTTCTGTTTCATTACAGATAAGTCCCTGGACAGAAACCTTTACAACTTTTTAATAAAAAGGTATTTTTGAGTGATTCTTTTTCTGACAATCTTCAAATTTTGTCTAGTTTTTTATAAGATTTATTTGGAAAATATTTGGAAAAGTTTCTGTGTATGTGTTGGTTTTCACGTTAGTACCCGTTTCGTGATTTGCCGTAGGTTCCGGGAGAGGTGACGGAGCCGCGAACTTCGCCGAGCTAGACTCCGACTTCTCCGAACCAGGCAAGCATGTTTTGAACATTTGATATGGAAGATGTTTTGCATGTTCACGTGAGAGTTTGTGCGTGGCATATGAGTGTCGGTAAAAACCTCGTTGCTTGTAAGGCAACGACCCGGTTGTCCCAAAGTTGCGATGACCTCTGTTGAGAGGTGGCCTAAGCATGTGGTGACATGAAGGGCAGCAAGGTGGTACTGTTGTGGCATGCCAGCCTTGCGTCATCCAACTTTCTTCGACGTTAACGTGGTTGGAGCTACGTTATCGATCTTTTTCCGCCTGTTCCAAAGTTGCGATGGTCTCTGATGAGAGATGGCCAAATCATGTGGTGACATGAATGGCAGCAAGGTGGTACTGTTGTAGCATGCCAGCCTTGCGACATCTGACTTTCTCCGACGTTAACGTGGTTGGAGCCACGTTACCGTTCTTTCCCCTTTCCGTGCTACCACATGTCTCATTGCCAGGATGCGGTTTAGTAAGTTGGTAACCTCTTTCCGTGTACACACCAAACAGAGAGGCCGGGATGATGGTACCTTGGCCCAGGATTAAAGCCAGTTATTCGGTCAGGGGGCATGGGTGTTTCCGGTTGGGACCGAGAGGGGGGGCACCCCCTTAAAGCGCGCGTATAGAAATTTGATCCCATGCTACGCGAGGTTGTAGCCTCCCCGTCTCAAGATTTTTCTTGAAAGTTGCCGAGGGTGATCCCTGGCTTCGGATGGTTGAATTGGGTGTGTACTGGTTAGACGTGTTTCTTCCAAAACACTGTAGACGGAACTAGTCCCCTTGACTACTGAAATCCGTTGGCTGTGGTTAAGTACAAACTCTGCAGAGTCAATTCTTTCCAAATCATCGTATCCATGATCAAGTAATGAGAACATTATATCCATATCTATCCGTGTGAAAAACTTGTCCCCGGTGAACAAGCTCAAGTGGTAAAATTCAGATTTATTGTTATTCCTGTGGATGGACTAACTTTATTTCGTGTCTCATGCTTGTGATATTTTATGTTCCCGAACTGTTGTGTTAATGAGATGTGATATAAGCCCTTTATGTGGCGTCGCTCAGACGTCCGACTGTGGTGTGTACTCGTTTCTCACTTTCAATATAAGCCCTTTATGTGATGTCGCTCAGACGTCCGACTGCGGCATGCACTGTCTTTACTTTCTGTTATAAGCCCTTTCTGTGGTGTCGCCCTGACGCCCGACTGTGGCATTATTATTCTGCATTTTCCGCTCGAGGAGTCTTTCAGACACTCGTTTGGCACCCGTATTATTATTTTGCATTTTCCGCTCGAGGAGTCTTTCAGACACTCGTTTGGCACCCGTATTATTATTCCGCATTTTTCCGCTCGAGGAGTCTTTCAGACACTCATTTGGCACCAGTATTACTTTTCTGCAGTTTCCGCTCGAGGCGTCATTCAGACCCTCGCTTGGCACCCAGTATTTTATTTATGTCTGATCGCACTGGCTAACTTATTCATGTGCTTCATGTTTACTTTTGTTATACCTTATGTCCGAACTGTCTTGCGAGTACTTTCATAGTACTCACCTGGCTTGTTGATTTGGCCAGATGTTGACGAAGGCAATCTCTTGGATGAAGAGTTTGATAGCGCGTCCGACGCCTAGAGGAGTGCCAGTCAGTCCTGCGCGATCCCGGATATTGGTCACTTGTATCGTTTACGCTTCCGCCACCCGCAATAAATCTTCTCGAGCCTCACTCAGACGCTCGATGAGTTGTAGTCTTCTGGAATCATATCACTCGCTTCGCGGTGATATTTCCACCACCATCATTGTCGTGAGTTAGTAGTTGCCACCCTATCCGCCGTTTTGTTTTAGCGGCGTGCATGTAATAAATTGTTGGGCAGTCTCTGCTCAACCTTCTATTATATTTAGTACTCCTGGTATTTTTCTTCTGTGACCAAGATATTATCTACCAGTGAGAAGGAATTCTTCCTCGCTGGTCCGTAAAAGGGATTGGTCTCTCAATAATTATTTTATTGAAAAACCGGTCGTGACACCCGCCAACGTTACGGATGTGCGGAGTTTCCTGGGAATGGCCGGATATTACAGAAGATTTATTGAAGGATTCTCCGCTGTGGCAAAACCAATAACACAGTTGCTCAAGAAAGACAAGAAATTTGTATGGACGGAAGCGTGCGAGAAAAGCTTCCAAGAACTCAAGAAGAAGCTGACAACCGCACCGGTCTTGACTGTGCCAAACATACACAAGAGTTTTGAAGTGTATTGTGACGCGTCCCGAAAAGGCCTCGGATGTGTACTAATGCAGGATGGCAAAGTTGTCGCGTATGCCTCCAGACAGCTGCGGAAACATGAGGAAAATTACTCAACACATGACTTGGAGCTAGCAGCAGTCATACATGCACTCAAGGAGTGGAGGCACTTTCTGTTGGGAAATCGCTGTGAAATATATACGGACCATAAGAGCCTCAAATATATTTTCACACGGCCAGAACTAAATTTACGCCAACGACGCTGGTTGGAATTGGTCAAGGACTATGACGTCGGCATTCACTACCATCCAGGGAAAGCAAATGTAGTGGCTGATGCCCTTAGTCAAAACCCCAGCCCGGACAATGACGGTCCGCAAAACTTGAGGCCTGAGTTTCAGCAAGAGTTCGCTAGGCTCAACATGGTGTTAGTCTCTGAAGGCACAGTGTCAAATCTGGAGATACAACCCACCCTAGTGGAACAGATTAAGAAGGCTCAACAGGGACATCCCAGCATCGAAGGTATAAAGAAGAAAATGAACCTTGGTAAGGCTTCAGAGTTCGTCACAGACAGTGAAGGAATATTATGGTACGGAGACAGACTCTGCGTACCTAACATTGAGGAACTCAAGCAAAAAATCTTAACCGAAAGCCACACCGCTCCATACTCGATCCACCCTAGAGGAACCAAGATGTACAAGGACATTCAGGAAAGATTTTGGTGGCATGGTATGAAAAGGGATATAGCCACATGTATTGCTTGTTGCGATTCATGTCAGCGCATCAAGGCCGAGCATCAAAAGCCAGCAGGGCTACTCCAGCCAAACAGGATACCGGAGTGGAAATGGGATGAAATAGGAATGGACTTCATTGTCGGATTACCTCGATCACAACGCGGAAATGACTCCATATGGGTCATTACAGACCGACTAACCAAGGTTGCTCATTTCATTCCCGTGAAGACTACCTACTCCACACAAAGACTGGCCTAACTTTATCTCTCCCGTATAGTTTGTTTGCATGGAGTCCCAAAGACTATAATATCCGACCGAGGCACACAATTTGTCTCCAAATTTTGGGATCACCTGCAACAAGCTCTGGGCACACAGCTAGCCTTCAGTACAGCGTACCACCCTCAAACTGATGGACAAACGGAACGTGTAAACCACATCCTAGAGGATATGCTGAGAGCCTATGTGCTCACCTATGGATCCAGTTGGGAAGAGAGTTTGCCGTATGCCGAGTTTGCTTACAACAACAGTTACCAAGCTAGCTTGCAAATGGCACCCTTTGAAGCATTGTACGGACGGAGGTGTCGTACCCCACTGAATTGGGTAGAAACAGGTGACAGCCGTATCTTCGGCCCAGACATGCTTAAAGAGGCCGAGGAGAAAGTTAAGCAGATCAGGGACAGACTGAAGACAGCGCAGAGCCGACAAAAGAGCTACTACGATCAAAAACATCGTGAGGTCAGCTTTGAACCCGGTGATTCCGTATACCTACGAGTGTCTCCTACGAGGGGCCTGCAACGGTTCAAAATTAAGGGGAAGCTAGCCCCGAGATTTATCGGACCATTTCGCATAGAGGCACGAAGAGGCACAGTGGCCTACAAACTAGACTTACCCAAGGAGCTGTCAGACGTCCATGACGTATTCCACGTCTCACAATTGAGAAAATGTGTGAGTAACCCGGAGAAGCATGTATCTCACGAGAGCATTGATGTGCAACCAGATCTCACCTACAGAGAGCGGCCAGTAAAGATACTAGAAGTGTCTGAACGGAGGACCCGTCAGAAAACGACAAAGTTTTTCAAAGTTCAGTGGAGCAACCACACTGAGGATGAAGCTACGTGGGAAAGGGGAGATTTTCTCCAGGCAGAATATCCATATCTATTTGAGGATCAGCAGAAATCTCGAGGACGAGATTTTTCCTAAGGGGGTAGGTGTTGTGACACCCAAAATTTTATTTGGTTTTTTCAAAAAATTCTTATTTGGCTTGAGGGAGGTGATTTAAATTTTTCTTCAAAAGAACCCTCCCTTTCAAAATATTTTTTTTATGGCAAGAGGTTTTTATTTGGATTCACCCAAGACTTGCTTTTGGTCTTGGAGGTTCTTGTTTTTTTATTTTGGACTCAAACCAAAATGCTTTTCACTTGAGAAAAATGTCTTTTGAAGATTTCTTTGAAAAATGCACTATGGCTTTTGGAATGATCCTTTACCACTTTCAACAATTCTCTCTTGCCATGGCCTTAGTGCAAATCCACTCTCCTAAACCTTCCCTCATCTTTGGGTCATGATTTGCATCAAATCCAGCAAGTTGAACCTCCCCATATGATTATTTTCCATTTAAATTTTATCAAAACAATTTCTGTCCTCTATTCTAGCCCTTGGAGGTTTACAAAGGAACTACTCTTTCTGCTTTGATCTTTGCCCCCAAACCAATTTCCCTCCCTAGTCCTTTGAACCCTCAACCAAGATCCATGAAGATCCACTAGTCTTCAGTTCAAAATTTTCAAACTACACTTGCTGCAAGTTTGGACCAGATTTGTCAAATTTGATGAATTTCATTCAAATCCTTCTCCTAAAAATCTGAGAAAAATTAGACAGCCTCTGGGTGCATTGAGAGGTCACCTCACCAAGTCCCAGCTCCAGAATTTTTTTTCTTCATGCCAAATCATTCTGTCGAACACCTGCAGAGCATTGTCAATGTCAAGTTCAGAGATTCAGAGAACAGTTCAGTGATCTACTGTCGTTTTCTTCAGAACTTGTTGTCGATCTCGACTGTGCCCCGATGTCGCCTTGCTCCCCGTCCCCTCCCCATTGTCCCTGCACCGCACGAGCGCCTGGAGCCTTGCAGACGTCGGTGACGAGCTGGAGGAGGTGCGCCGCCCCGTGACCGACGCCAGTGGCGGCTTTGCGGCCGTCAGAAGGGAGGCGCAGCGCAGACGGCGCCGTCCAGCGCCGCCCAAGCCACCGGAGGTCGCCGCGTGGTCTTCCACTCCCCCATGCGCGCTGCCACCCTCGTCGTGAACCGCTGGGCGCGGAGCGCGCTCTCTGCCGCCGCCGTGCCCGTGCGGCCACCCCACTGTGGACCGACGCCATTACGCCAAGACCAGCCGGGATTTGCGGGGGAACGACACCAGTAACTTCCACTGATGCTGCCTGGCCACCTAAACCTCCTGCCAATCCACTACATCGCCGTAATTGCTCGCCGGAGATTCTCCGTTCACGGCCACCACCTCGATCCGCCTATAAATAGAGGCCCCGAGCTTCAACTCGAACCCACACCACCTCTGCACTCAACCTAGACCCTGCCTAGCCACTGGAAGAGCCCCGGGGAGGTCTCCTTCCTCAGCTCCGGCCGCCGCGACCCGCCACGGGATCCAGCTCGATTTGCTCCCGTGCGTGCGCCTCTGCCTCCCATCTCTTGCCAGTAGCTTCCCTATGCATCCACTCTTCTGACCCGCGCTTCAATTCGGAGTTTGCAGCACACCACCGGAGTTCTCCACCTTCACCCGAGCCACCGTCCGCCGGAGAGAGTGTCGCCGTCGACGTGGTGCTCTCCGTCGGTCGAGTCCACCACCCACCGACGCGGAAGGACACGCTGAAGCTCTTGGTACACTCCGATCTCCCTGTCTCGCCGCGGTTCGACGCCGGCGACCACCGCAGTCTCCGGGCGCCGGCGAGCTTTTTAAACCTGACATGTGGGACCGCCCCTGTCAGCCTCTATTCTCTCCTCCCTCGAACCGTTTTCTGTTGGCGCCTTCGGGCAAAATACGTTTTCCCTTTGAGCTTACGCGTTTCTTTCCGAAGCGTTTTTTGTTTTCTCAGTTTAGTCCCTGGAACTTTTCTGTTTCATTACAGATGAGTCCCTAGACAGAAACCTTTATAACTTTTTAATAAAAAGTGATTTTTGAGTGATTCTTTTTCTGACAGTCTTAAAATTTTGTCTAGTTTTTTATGGGATTTATTTGGAATTTTTTTGGAGAAGTTTTTATGCACGCGTTCGTTAGTGCCCGTGTTCGTTATGCCGTAGGTTCCGGAAGAGGTGACGGAGCCGCGAACTTCGCCGATCTAGACTCCGACTTCTCCGAACCAGGCAAGCATGTTCGAACCTTTGATATGATAGGTGTTTTGCATGTTTGCGTGTAAGTTTGTGCGTGGCATACGAGTGTTGGTGAGTACCTCGTTGCTTGTGAAGCAACTACCCGCATGTTCCAAAGTCGCGATGATCTCTGGTGAGAGATGGCCTAATCATGTGGTGACATGAAGGGCAGCAAGGTGGTACTGTTGTAGCATACCAGCCTTGCGTCATCCGACTAATTCCGACATTAACGTGAACGGTGTCACGTTATCGTTCTTTTCCCTTCCGTGCTACCACATGTTTCTTTTGCCAGATGCGGTTTAGTAAGTTGGTAACCTCTTTCCATGTACACACCAAATAGAGGGGCCGGGTTGATGGTACCATGGCCCTGGATTAAAGCCAGTCATCCGGTCAGGGGGCATGGGTGTTTCCGGTTGGGACCGAGGGGGGGGCACCCCCTTAGAGCGCGCGTATAGAAATTTGATCCCATGCTACGCGAGGTTGTAGCCTCCCTGTCTCAAGGTTTTTCTTGAACGTTGCCGAGGGTGATCCCTGGCTTCGGAATGTTAATTGGGTGTGTACTGGTTAGACGTGTTTCTTCCAAACCACCGTAGACGGAACTAGTCCCCGTGACTACTGAAATCCGTTGGCTGTGGTTAATTACAAACTCTGCAGAGTCAAATTCTTTCCAAGTCATCGTATCCATGATCAAGTAGGGTGATCAGTATATCCATATCTATCCTCGTGAAGATCTTTATCCCCGGTGAACAAGCTCAAGTGGTAAACCCAGTTTATTTGTTATTTCTGCGGATGGACTAACCTTATATTTGTCTCGTACTTGTAATAATTTATGTTCCCGAGCTACTGAATTATTGAGCTACAATATAAGCCCTTTATGTGACGTCGCTCAGACGTCCGACTGTGGCATGTTCGTCTTTTACTTTCAATATAAGCCCTTTATGTGATGTCGCTCAGACGTCCGACTGTGGCATGTTTGTCTTTTATTTTCTGTTATAAGCCCTTTATGTGGTGTCGCCCTGACGCCCGACTGCGGCATTATTATTCTTGCAGTTTCCTCTCGAGGAGTCATTCAGACCCTCGTTTGGCACCAGTATTACTATTCTTGCAGTTTCCTCTCGAGGAGTCATTCAGACCCTCGTTTGGCACCAGTATTACTATTCTTGCAGTTTCCTCTCGAGGAGTCATTCAGACCCTCGTTTGGCACCCAGTATTTATTTTGGGATTTCGGGAGGACTACCGCCCGACTTCCCTGTTATTTTCCATGCATTATTGTCTCTATGTCTGAACGCACTGGTTAATCTGCTCATATGCTTCATGTTTACATTTGTTATATCTTATGTCCGTACTGTCTTGCGAGTACTTTCATAGTACTCACCTGGCTTGTTGATTTGGCCAGATGTTGACGAAGGCGATCTCTTGGATGAAGGGTTTGATAGTGCGTCCGACGCCTAGAGGAGTCCCAGTCAGTCCTGTGCGATCTTGGATATTGGTCACTTGTATTTTATACGCTTCCGCCACCCGCAATAAGTCTCCTCGAGCCTCACTCCGACGCTCGAAGAGCTGTAGTTTTCAGGAGTCATATCACCCACTTCGCGGTGATATTTCCACCACCGCTGTTATCGTGAGTTAGTAGTCTTGCCACCCTATCCGCCGTTATGTTTTATCGGCGTTCATGTAATAAATTGTTGAGCAGTCTCCGCTCAACCTTGTATTATATTCAGTACTCCTGGTATTTGTCTTCTGTGACCAAGATATTGTCTACCAGTGAGAAGGAATTCTTCTTTACTGGTCCGTAAAAGGGATTGGTCTTTCAATAAATATTTTATTGAAAAACCGGTCGTGACAGGTTATAATGGCCGCGGGAATTAAAGGGGAAGCCGGACGGCCAGGAATATCGGCAGGCCCTGATGGCAGTTCTAATTTGCAGCGCGTAACTCCATCGTGCCGCACGTAACTGCATCGCGTGGCAACGCGCGCGGCGCAACCACATGCATATGGGGCCCCCGACGTGACCGTGCACACGCCCAACTGCTGGCAGAGCTCGCGCGGAGGGATGCGAGCAGAGCGCTCCACGGTCGCCTCAACGGCGAGCAACCATATATATATATATATATATATATATATATATATATATATGCATATAGCAGTTGAACACTCAAGGAAAAGTTGTCCACAAGCCGAGCGCGTCGACGGACGCGAGCAGAGCGCGCTGCGGCGCCTAATGACGAGCAGAGCACGCTACGGCGCCTAACGACGAGCAGAGCTTGCCGAGGGACGCGAGTAGAGGCCGGCACAGTGATACGTGGCAAATAAGACGAACTGTGCGAGCGATGTCGGAGACATCAAGCACGAATCAGATTGGAGTTGCGTGTGCGATCCGTGGCATACAGTTGATCTATCCGAGCTGTTTGTGATGGAATAAGCCGTGTGTGTTGCGGGCAAACACTTGCTGGCATATAACCTTAAATTTAACCAAATAAGTGTTAATGCATGTTACAAAAATTGTATAACTGGAAACTATGTTCAAATACGAATCCAACGATATATTCTTTGGCGACATGCATTCGTATTTTATTAGTTAAATCCTACTTATAAACCAGGATGGGGTATAGTAGGTAATTAAATCGCAAACGTTTTTTGTATTAACCGTTTGTGTACGTGTCCTTTCGTCCTCCTCTGACACGTCTTGTCACCCCGCTGTCGTAGACGGCTTACAGCGCAAGCTTGCGCAGCGCGCGGGGGCGTTCTTTTGGCCAAACAGTGGCTCAAAGTGGCGCCAATGAATCGTTGGTGAGCCCGTTCCTGCGCAACCTCGCAGGTTCCCGTGCAAGCTTCCCGCCCGACTCGGTGAAATCCCCCAAAATCCCAATGCTTACCGGCCTGCTATATAAACCCTCATGGCCGGCGAGTCCTGCGTCGCATTTTCCCCTCCCTCCCTGTAGCTTATCTCATCTGCTTCTCCCACAATCGCCAATGGCACCGGTCCGTCGTCGTCGCTCAGTCACTCCGCCGTCATCAGAGGACAGCTCCAGCTGGGAGGCTACATCGCGGCGGCGGCTCAGTCCCCGACATAGTGTAGTGCGCGTGGTGTCCCTGTTGGGTGTGCGCGGAACACCCACCACACGCTCCGCCGCCGCTGCCCGTTGGCAGCTGTTGTCGGCCGCCGTTGCCGCCACACCACCACCGAAAGCCAGGGCCATCGCCCGCTCCGCCACCATGGCCCGTAGGTGGGAGGTGGCCGTTGTGGGCGCCACCCCACTGCTGGCCATCACCCGCTCCGCCACCGTGGCCCGAAGGCGGTAGGTGGCCGTTGTGGCCGCCACCCCATCGTCGGCCGCCATGGCCACCACCCCATCGCCAGCCGCCATGGCCACCAGCCCACCGTCGACCGCCGGGATCATTACCCGCTCCGCCACCGCCACCCGAAGGAGGGAGGCGGAGGTGGAGGCCCGCACGTGCGTCAGCAACCTTGTGCTACATCGAGTTCCTGCGGGAGGAGGAGGAGCGCCTCGTCGAGCACGCAAAGAGCCTTACCGCAGCCGTGGCCGCAGCACACGCCAACGCAAAGGCGAGGAATCAGGAGATCTACGAGCAGTCTGGCCGCTTCGAGAGGGATCGTCTGGAGCGGCAGTGGGCGTTCGAGCTGGCGAGCGTCGTTGAATGTGCAGCAGCGGCAGGCACCGTATTGCAGTTGCCCAGCTCATCGGTAGGCTCCTCCTCCTCTGCCTCTTACTGAGCGCGCTCGGCAGAGGAGTGGCTGCCGGAAGTAGCAGAAAGCCCCTGCGTAGTAGTAGTATTTAGGGGCTATTTTGTTCAGTTCATCTGACTATAGATGTGGTGGAACTATATAACATACTTAAAATTAGCTAGTATATATAGTTGAACTAGCTATTTCAGTACGTGGTTGGCAACAATTGGGGAAAAGTTTGGTCGGTTCAGCTGTCGAGTTGAACTGTTTGTATAAATTAAGAACGATTGCTTAATCTATAAATGAAATCTATGCTTAATTACTGAATTTTAGTTGCAAAAATTAGATAGTGCTAGTGATTTCTAGCTGCATATATATATATATATATATATATATATATATATATATATATATATTGACAAATCGCAGTGTTACAAGGATTGACAAATGACAATGTTACTAGATCAACAAATGCCAATCTTTCTAGTTTGACAAATGGCAACATACCCAATATGATAGATGCAAATCTTACCAAATTTTTTGTACGTGGTTGCACACAGGTTATCCAAAACAACCATTTGTGTTGAAGGGATGCGCAAATCCCGTGCTGCGAATTTTCCCTCGACTTAAGGGGGAAGACCATAGCTCTCACTTTGCATACGTGTGTTCTATCTAAAACGTTTGTGATCAAGAGCTGCAGAAATCCTGCTTGGCACATTTTCTCTTGGCTTCCTGGGGAAGCCGTCGGTTTGCATACGGGTGTTCTAACTAAAACGTTTGCGATCAAGAGCTGCACAAATCCTGCTAGGCACATTTTCCCTTGGCTTCCTGGGGAAGTTGTAGGTTTTGCATACAGGTGTTCTAACTAAAACGTTTGCGATGAGTGTTTTATATTTAAAAACCGTATTAAACTGTGACTTGGGCGCCATTAATGTAGAGAATGCGAGCAAGGCGGGTGGCCATGGAAGTCAAAGGGCTCGCTTCCCGGTGAGCCTGCGCAGCGTACAGCTCGCACGCTTCCAGGTGAGCCTCCGCATTGGAGTACAGCTCGCACGCCTCCCGTTTAGTCAAGCACTCAAGCACTCAAGCACCTGTCCGCACGGCACCTCCTAGCCATTAAAAGAGTGAGGCGTGGCATCACGTGAATGGTTAACAGAACGCACATAATTTAAATTATACAAAACATTTGAGATGTTAAAGTGGCAGCTATTTGTTTCAAAATGCCTTTGTTGGCTGTTATTCGAGTGCGCCTTCTCTCAAAATGGACACGAAAAATACCACAGCATGTCGGGTGCCATTCCATTATAGCATGCCAAGTTTCATGAATTTCAGACGAGTTTTGGATTTACTAGAATTTAAAAACAAAGTATCTCAATGTTTTGTCAGCAATCAATAGTGCCCTGGTGTTTGAAATTCATTCCAATTTCTTACATGGGACCTAAGCATGCACGGAAGGACACATATTTGATTTTTCAACCAATTTATATGCACGAGAGCATGTGCATGTAGTTCAAATTTAAATTATGCACATAAAATGCCTAGAAAACCCAGTTAATGTATAAAAATGTCCAAACGAAGCCTGAAAAGTTCCAAAATTAAACATAACACTCCCGTTGTTCTATGTTGACACTAGAATTTTTTTGAAAGCAATAAGAGGCAACGGATATCGTTTCGTCCCCAAAGGTGGCACGTTCCCTACCGAAACCATCATGCTTGTTGTGAGAAGTTCTGGTTTGTGAGAAGCTTATACCCAAACCTGCCCCAAATAGGACAAAATTTTTACCACGACATGTTGATGCCACTCCATGATAGATGCCGAGTTTCATGAATTTCAGACAAGTTTTGGATTTACTAGAATTTAAAAACCAGGTATCTCAATGTTTGCGGCCGAGTGACGGTGGCAGGGTGTTTGAAATTCATTCCCATTTCTTGCATGGGACCTAAGCATGCAAGCAAGGACACATATTTGTTTTTTCAACTAGTTTATATGCACTGGAGCATGTGCATGTAGTTCAAATTTGAATTATGCACATAAAATGCCTGGAAAACCCAGTTAATGTATAAAAATGTCCAAACGAACCCCAAAAATTTCCAAAATTAAACACAACACTACCGTTGTTCTATGTTGACACTAGAATTTTTTTGAAAGCAATAAGAGGCAACCGATATCGTTTCGTCCCCAAAGGTGGCATGTTCCCTACCAAAACCATCACGCTTGTTGTAGCTCTGGTTTGTGAGAAGCTTATACCCAAACTTGCCCCAAATGGGACAAAAAAATTTACCCCGGCATGTTGATGCCGTTCCATGATAGCATGCCAAGTTTCATGAATTTCAGACGAGTTTTGGATTTACTAGAATTTAAAAACCAAGTATCTCAATGTTTGCGGTCGAGTGACGGTGGCAGGGTGTTTGAAATTCATTCCCATTTCTTGCATGGGTCCTAAGCATGCACCGAAGGACACAAATTTGATTTTTCAACCAATTTATATGCACTGGAGCATGTGCATGTAGTTCAAATTTGAATTATGCACATAAAATGCCTGTAAAACCCAGTTAATGTATAAAAATGTCCAAACGAACCCTGAAAAACTCCAAAATTAAACACAACACTCATGTTGTTCTATGTTGACACTAGAAATTTTTTGAAAGCAATAAGAGGCAAGTGATATCGTTTCGTCCCCAAAGGTGGCACGTTCCCTACCGAAACCATCACGCTTGTTGTGAGAAGTTCTGGTGAGAAGCTTATACCCAAACCTGCCCCAAATGGGACAAAATTTTTACCACGGCATGTTGATGCCCCTCCATGATAGCATGCCGAGTTTCATGAATTTCAGACGAGTTTTGGATTTACTAGAATTTAAAAACAAGGTATCTGAATGTTTGCGGCCGAGTGACGGTGGTAGGGTGTTTGAAATTCATTCCCATTTCTTGCATGGGACCTAAGCATGCAACCAAGGACACATATTTGATTTTTCAACTAGTTTATATGCACTAGAGCATGTGCATGTAGTTCAAATTTGAATTGTGCACATAAAATGCCTGGAAAACCCAGTTAATGTATAAAAATGTCCAAACGAACCCCAAAAAATTCCAAAATTAAACAAAACACTCCTGTTGTTCTATGCTGACACTAGAAATTTTTTAAAAGGAATAAGAGGCAATGTATATCATTTTGTCCCCAAAGGTGGCACGTTCCCTACCGAAACCATCACGCTTGTTGTGAGAAGCTCTGGTTTCTGAGAAGCTTATACCCAAACCTGCCCCAAATGGGACACAAATTTTACCACGACATGTTGATGTCGCTCCATGATAGCATGCCAAGTTTCATGAATTTCAGATGAGTTTTGGATTTACTAGAATTTAAAAACCAGGTATCTCAATGTTTGCGGCCGAGTGACGGTGCCAGGGTGTTTGACATTCATTCCCATTTCTTGCATGGGACCTAAGCATGCAACCAAGGACACAGATTTGATTTTTCAACCCGTTTATATGCACTGGAGCATGTGCATGTAGTTCAAATTTGAGTTATGCACCTGAAATGCCTACAAAACCAAGTTAATGTATAAAACGTCCAAACGAACCCTGAATAATTCCATTTTTTGATGACACATATATAGTTGCATGTTCACTGCATATAAAAATTCTAGCAATTCAAAGACCATCCTTTGCATCTATGACCGCATTACGTAATTCAAATCAAGACGATAAATCAAGTAGATCGCACATAGTTTATGATCACCAACCGTGTGAGATGCAGCACAAAATATATTGGAGCACCGTCGGTGTATAGTACGCCTATGGCTTACGCGAGAAGGTGTGTCGACTACAGTCCACAGCCGGCGTGTCAAGCACACTAGCTCACTCCCCAAATATCATTTCACTGTTCATTCATCGCTGGTGAAAGACGGGGACGTGGACCCGCGTCGTGAGGGCAACTTCGGCGGCCCGCTCCGGCGAGAGCGCGACCGCAGCCGCCAGGCGCGTGCTAACAAGCTTCGTGAGGGCAACCACAATCGGCGTCCGGGCGGCCAAGGCAGCCCAAACGGCCGCTGTTGCTTCTCAGGCGGCGGCAGCATCATTTGCCTCGGGGATAGCAACTGGCGGGAGTGGCACAACAGCTATCCGTTCTGTAGCGGCGGCCTTAGTCCTGATGGAGGCCGCCCACTACCATGTCGAGGCCGTCCATGCCCAGCTCGTGGTGGTCACAACACAAATCGAATGAAGCTTCTCCGACAACGGTCGGCAACCCACGACCGAAGAGTTGGCAATCGCCAAGAGAGTTCGACCAACCGTCCGTTCCTGTGCGGCATACCTTGCCACGGCGGAGCCCGCCAAAGCCCAGATCACGGCCGCCCACACCCAGCTCGTGAAGGCCTATTCCAAATATATGGTGGACGCGGATGGCAAGATGCTTGCCGAGTATGGTGCAATTGATGCCATGGAGCCCCTTACCTAGGAGACCGTCGGGCATGAGCTGGACATGGAGGCGGCGGAGGATATCGATGAGCACCAGCCGTAGTAGTACTCTTTGTTTTGTTTAATTAAGAGCATCGTTCTTTAATTTTTTAGAGTAATGTTTAGGTTAGCTAGCTTTGTTTAATTGCTGAACTTGCTCGATTAAGAAGTGTGGGTGTGTTGTAGTCTCCTTTGTGTACCCAAATTATGCAAACGTGGATGACCACTGTAACCAGGGAAATTCGAACCAAAATTTTTGACGTTCAAACTCATCACACACGGGTTAAGCTATCTGAATCGTTTGTGATGTTCACATATCGTACACAGTTCTGAATAAGGGACCGTGTCTGATGACACTTTGCGCGCCAGTTTTTTCAGTGAAGCGATTCCAATTTTTTGGCTTCCGCGGAAATATCTACCTCCCCGCCCCTCCCCCTTACACTACTAGGGAAAAGCCTAGTGGTAGCGCGGGTATTTTTCCTAGCAGTAGCGTGGGGTGCCGCGCTACTGATAAGGCGCTACAGCTAACATGTAGCAGTAGCGCGTGTTATCCCACGCTATTGCTATACATGGCTAGCAGCAACGAGCTTTAGTGCAACGCGCTGCTGCTAATAGCTGCAGCGCTTTTAACTAGGACACGCTACTGGTAAGAGAGCGCTACTGCTAACTTTATTCCCTCACTATTGCTAGTTTTATTAGTTTCTATTTTTTTCTGCATATTTGTTTTGTATTTGAACAGGCTTTATACAATAATCTTTAGCATATCAAACACATACAAATGTAATCATAGCATATACATACAAATAGTCTCATCAAATCATGTCATCATCATAATCATCATCCAACACAAAGTGGTCTCTCGTCATCATCTCGAAAATAGAAATACAAGTCTCGATTACTTGCAACTACATCGTCATCCATCTAAACAATGATATACGCGAGAAGAGCTATCACTATGAGTGAGAGCGGAACTATGCAGTACATGTGTTCGTATCCCTCGCTCGAAAACCGGAAACCGGTACACCTGGGCCTGGCACTCCGGCCACTCATTGTATACTCCTGGCGTAGCACTTCTTTGTCATCGATGATCTATGCACCTGCATCATCACATGAGTCGATGATATGCAACATATATAGTTGAGCAACAGAAAGAGACAGACTTGGCAAAAATAGAAGCAACATATCATAAGCATAAATAACAAAGTTCATCGTACCCAAAATGCCCTAACTAGAGTGATCTTTGCTAGTTGAGGAGGACGGTTTAATTACATCACAAATAAAGTTTCGTCGTGCATAACTCAAAGTTTCATCATTCAGAAAGTATGGACTAAACAGACACATTGTCATATATCGACAATCACTCCAACATGTCGTGCCATCTATCCAAGTCAGGGAGATAGTCCCCGAGCTTAGTGAAAGGCTTCAGGTCGAGACGCTGTGGGGACACCGACTCATAAGTCGTGATCACCGAATGCACGTGTACAGTGATCCCAGAGATCCATGCTCACTGAACACACAGAAGCAGAATAACAAGAGTCTTACATCCATACATACAGTTTTACACAAATTGTGACCATTATGGTCAAGTCTTGAATATATCATCGCAGCGGAAATCTTCGTCAACTTAAACCCATGCCATCTGCCTTAACCCTACAGGCATTCTGACTGGGAAAGCATCCTAGCTCGCACGATCGTCACCAAAGAACTCCTCAATATATCTTGTCTTTCATGCCTAGCCAATAAAATAACCAGTGGCAAGCCAATGAGTACTTTGAATGTACTCGCAAGCAACCCAAGAGCGATAACAAAATAATTATGCAAAGCTCTACTGCTTAATTGGCATTTTTGCGGAAAGCTAGTTTTTCTCATGCAGGCATGATCAACATTTATCAAGGACATGAATGCATGTGCAACAAGTATCAGGAGGTTACAGACATTAACATCGAAAAGGAGTTGTGAACAACTCATGCTCAAGCTCATCGTGACTTCCTCACGAATCACATCAACAATATACTCAACCCGTGTTGTTTGTCAGAAACATATGGACATAGTCTAAGCAGCACCACCCAACTGTCCTTGACCGTGGACATGGCTATTTGAATAGTTTGACACTCTGCAGAGGTTGCACACTTTACCCACAAGATCCGGGAAGCTTTCATGTCATCCACGACCCGCGGTGCCTTAAGTACCCGGGGTAAGCACCCGATCACTACCTTTCCCTAGTCGTGACCAACATAGAGTCCACTTGATTGGTAACAGCCCCCGTGCCAAACATTTTCACAATTTAATTTGGTTGAGCCACGCTCCATACTCATCATATCCCACATGCACGGGGGTACCAACGGTGTGTCCGGTGCCCTGTGAAAACAATCATGGCCGCCTATCCAAGCACGACCCCGTCACGAGAGTGACCACGTCACTAGTAATGCAGGCATCCATGCTAGCACGAACTAGGTAATCAATAATGCCCCGTCCCATATGGGGGTAGTGTGGTTGTACATGTTTGGTTGGGACGGTAGACAATCTTAAATCTAATCCGTCTCTGTAAACAACACTTTCATCAAGCCTCGGTACACTACCTCTCCACCAAGTAGTGACCTAATTCATCATCATCTCCCAGGGGCATTAGTGGCACCCATTGGGGCTGTTTGCAAGTATGTCAAACCACACTTGTTTCTTTCCATGCATAACCCTGACCCACTTTGCGTAGCTAGTTACTATAGCATATTTCTACAACCCATCAACACAACTCTAAACAAGGATAGAGTCATGAACAATGCAAGTATCAATAGGGTATGCAACGGAGGCAAGCCTAGCTAGTTGCCATTCAAGATATACCATGCACCCGATGAAACAATGGAAAAGTTTTTGTGATGTAAAAGTGCTCATCATGGTCAAAGGGCTGTTTGCCTGGTTCAGCAAGGTCTTCTGGGTCTTCAAAGTCTTCTGGCCCGTCTCCAAGTATTTCGTCTACTTCGCCAACTAACATCGGAAACAATCATAGTAAGCAACACAACAAGGCAGAAAATAAAAGTGCTCTAAAAATATGAAGTTGAATTTTCTAGGACTCCCCTGGTTATATGAAAAATAACCAGAGCGGTTTCATTGGAATTGGATCAGTGGTTATTTCTGAACATTCCAATATGATAGAATCAATGGATTTATGGATTTGCAAGAAGTGTACAGAAATATATTTTTGAAAAATGAGCAAAGGCACCCATTTAACAAATCATGATTTTAGAAGCATCTAGGAGTTGGTTTCACTGGATTTGGAGTTCAAATGAATTCCCTATGAATTGGCAAAGTTGACAAATATGAGGAAATGGCTCATTATTTTGTGTGGCACAGAAAGTATTAAGAAAAATGTTCATAAACTAAGTTATGAACTTAGAAGCATCTAGGAATTTGAATCATAGCATTTGGATCAAATTTGAGCTCTCTGTGATTTTCTAAAGATCATCACAGAAATGGAAAATGGGATTTTATAAACATTTGTGAAGAAAATGTTTTTGGAAAAATGTGCAAATAGCACCATGTGATAGATCATGAATTTAGGAACTACTAGAAAATCGAATTATCAAATTTGGAGTTAATTTGAATTGTTTATGGATTTTACAAGTCTACAAAAAAGAAAAGAAAAGGGATTTACCTAAATGGGCCCAATCCAGCAGCGGCAGCGCGCACCGGGCGGGGTTTAGCGCTGAGGCACAACTGGGCCGGCCCATCGGTTCAGCCGCACGCGCGCAGGGTCCACGCCGGAGGCGTATTTGCCCAGTGCGTCTCCACTTAAACGGAGGGGCCCGCTGACGGGGTCACTGACCTGCAGGGTCCACCTGCAGGTTCGTCTCCCTCTTCCCGCCTACGACAGAGGAGGCAGAGGCCTCATCGGCGGGAGATTTGCCGGCGGCCCCGACCACCTCCCGCGGCGCTCGGCCCACCGGAGTGCTCAGGGGACCTGGACGCATCCATCCATGGGTGGCACCGTCGCCGGGGAGTGCCGGGTCAGGCAGGGCGTCGGCCGCGGCAGACGAGGAGGACGGCGATGGCGGCATCGGCGCTACGGGACATAGGTCTAGGGGAAGAAGAGGGGGAAAGTTTTGTCGTGGCCAAGGGGTTTCCGAGTGGAGAAAGGAGGGGAGGAGGGGGCCTTGCTCGTGGTAATTTGAGCGGAGGCCGATGGCTCGGCTCCGGCCATGGAGATGCAAGGAGGGCATGAGGAGGGAAGTGGGTCGGTCCAGGGGGTGCAAGGGAGGGAGAGAGAGAGCCAAAGGAGTAGAGAGGGGGCTCGGGGGTGGCCTTAAATAGAAGGGAGCGAGGTGCACCACGGCTCGTGCGCCGGGCGAGGTCGTAGCCGTCGCTGGAGGCCACGAGAGGGCTCGGCTTCGAGTCGGGGGTCTTCCTGGGGGTGGTTCACGACCAGGGAAAGAGAGAGGGAGAGAGGAGCGAGCTCCGGGTGGAGCCATGAGCTCGCACGCGCATTGGCGGCTCGGGCAGCTCTGGGCACGCGCGGCACGGGCAGGACAGAGAGGGGAAGAAGGGGGCCAACATGGTGGCATGTTGCGGACGTCGAGGCACCTCGACTGGCGCAAGGGGGAGGCTCGAGGTGGTCGGGGGACGCGGCGTCAACGGTCGGGAGCACGCTGACGTGCTCCAGAGCGCGCAAATGGCCGGCACCCGCGGCTTTTTCTCGCGTCCTCACGCGCCCACTTGTGTCTAGTGGCTGCAGGGGGGAGTAAACAATGTGGCAAGGGCATTGGATGCCTTGGGGAGCCAGTATAGGAGAGGAGGGGTGAAGAGAGAGTGAAAATGCTGCTGTCCAGAGAACAAAAATGGGTCTCTGCCCCCCTTAATCATTGCTCCTTGGGCAGCAAAGCATGTAGGAGTTAGAGGAGGAGCAGATGGGGCTGTGGGAAAAAGTTGAGCTCATGGAGATTAGTGGAAATGGACAAAACATGCATTTTAAATTTCTGCCAGAAGGTGTTTGATGTAGGTTTGGGCAAGAAAATGGACTTCCCTTGTCATGAGGCTTGACAGGGTCAAATGGTATGAGAAAATAAGAGGTTCCACCAAGATTGAGTTCATTTGGGAAAAGTTGCCAATGCAACTTTTGTAAACCCTAGAAATCAACAGAAATGGACTTTCTAGAATTTAGTCATGCAAAGCTATTCTCCATGATGCACCACTTGGTGTAGTGTCATAATTTAAGGTTCTGAACATGTCCACAAAAGTTGGGGTGAAAATGAGAAAGTTGCCAATGTAGAGTTGTTCAAATTTGGTTCTGGACAGGAAGGGTTTTGGGGCACTTTGATCAAGATAACATTCTCTCCAACTTGTGCCATTTGGTCTAGATGAATAAATAGACCATTTGAGCATGTTCACAAGGTTTGAGAACATTTGGACATGTTTGGCAATGTAAAGTTGCTCAAACTTCAAAATGGACAGAAATGGTTTTGAGGGGATTTGATGATGTTATATTGTTCTCCAAGACATGATACTTGTCAAGATCACCAAATAAGGCATTTGTGACATGATGGAATTTTCTTGGAATTTTATGAAAATATTTCCTGTATAAATATTTCAAATCCTTGAAATGGGCAGAAATGGTTTTGGGAGGTTTTGTCCAATATTTTGAACATGACCATGTGCTGAAACTCTTATATATGGAAAATAAATGTCCACTGAGTTTCCCTGATTTTTCTCAAATATTGTTGAAACTTTAAAATAATTTTAACCTATTAAAGACCATTTCTGGACTTAAGAAAAAGCCTTTAAATAAAATAGGAAAATAACTTTTAAAATTATATTTTTGTGGTTTCTGGGTGTCCTATATCTAATAGGAGTCAAATATATTTTTGGAAAGATTTTTACTGCCCTTAATTAAGTACTTGCAGTGCAAATCTCAATTCAGGGGTTTTTGGAAAACTAATTTTTAAAAATACTATTTGGCCAAATTATTTTTGTAAGAAATTATTTTTATGTCACATGGCATGATCATTGGTTCAAGAGTTTGGAGCAAGGAGATGAAGTATAGGAGTTGAAGGATTTATTTGATTTTTAGAGCACTTGCAAACAACAGACAAAATCCAATCAATGCAAAGTCCAAAACACTCAAAAGTTTTTGTTAAACCACATTTTATCATGCTTTACCATCTTAAGTGTTGTGCCATGAAAATCAGGGTGTGACAGACGCTGAGCGGCTACGCGTGTTCGGACGTCTTTCCGCGACATTTTCCCTTCCTCGTAGAACAGACCTGTTTTGTCGAGGACCTCCTTAATGATGACTTGGGAAAGTTCACGCTGGATGTAATAGAACTCAGCTCAAAGTCGATGATCCGGGATATCTCCTACGTTCTTTGCCCATTGCAGAATATGGGCATCGCCGGATTTAGGTGACATGCGAAGGTTCTGCTGATCCCGTCTGTACTCCTACATGTGGTGTAGGACATAGAATCCATCACTAAGAGTTTCACCCAGTTGCTGGATGCAGCAGAAGTCGGTCTTATGGCCGAAGGCGGGCCTGCCGTCCCTTTTCTTCTTGGTCTTGATCTCTCCACCCCGTACGCTGTAGTAAAAGATATTATTGTCGAGAACAGACTTGATGTGGGTGTAATCCTTTTTGTTCATGTTCTTCGACGAGTCCAAGTAAAGAGCATGGGAGTATCGGGGGTAAAGGATGATGAGGACGGCGCACCCGCTGCTGCGCAAAATAACTACACCTCAAATTAATTAGCCTCCACCGTGCAAATGAATGAGTGAAATCGAAGGAAGGATATCCGCGCGGATGACTTACAGGGGATGATAAGGCATGAGAATCGTCTCCTTGTCCTTATTGGCGATCATGAAATCGACGATGTAGTCCCTTGCATATTCACGGTGCTCTGCGCAGACTGCCAAGAAGCCCTCGTGCATGAAGTATGGGCCAGCGACACAAATATAAGGTATATGCTGAATCCCGATGATGTAGTTCATTTACAAGGCATAAAGGCGGACAAACGTAAAATCCAGCTTCTTCAAGTGAAACATGTCGAAGATGTAATCGAATCGAAGGAACAACTTCTCCTCGGGGAATGTGTCGACGTACGACCTTTGCGGCGACACGTTAACCACGTAGAGTGGGTATCCTGGATTTTCTGAGGCGATGAGGCTTTTCTCTCTCCGCAGCACATGGTCATGAAGTCTCCTTAGATCGCCGTGTGTGGCCTCTACCGCAGCCTTAGGTAGGATTGGTGGGGATATGCCATTTTGCTGCATCGGGGATAGGTATACGGTCTTGAACCCGAGGCTGTTGAGGTGGCTGGGTCATAAAAGCAGCTTTGTTGCCTTTCCTCGGTCTCTTCCTATGCTTCTTTGGTACCGGAAGGTCGTCTATAATACGTTCAGCCTCCGGAGGCGGCAATTCAGGCACCGAATCATGACGCTCAAACCACGAGTACTCATCATAGGCGCCAGTATCGAGATACTGTTGAGTGTCATCGTCATCCTCATCCTCATCTATGGTGACATCATCAGCGACTAATGGAGCCTCTTCCTCACTCCGTCCGCTATCACCCAGCACGACAGCTGATGCTAATTGGGTAGGTGGGGTGTTGATTTTCATACCTTGCTGAGGCTGTGTGCTCGTGGGTGTGCTCCCGGCCGCCTTCAGACGAAGCAGACTCTTTGGCCACAACAAGACTCACCCATTGCAATCGCCAAGCCGCCGCGGGGTCTCATCGTCATCCCCTAGTACCGGAGGAGCCAAATTCTCGTGGCCCGGTTTGACACTGGCCACGGAAACCTTAAAGATGTTAGGGGGATCGGTCGGCTGTGGAACAATGGTTCCTTTGGCTTCATTATCGTCGCCTTCCCCACGTCCACCTTCTGGTCGCTGATGGTGTACAATATGGTGCACGGGGTTACGTCGGCCTGCAAAGACATGTCTGTGACATGAGACATCCGAAAGGCAAAGGAAATGGGAGATTATACATTTATTGAAGAGGGCCGGTGTGACAGATACCATGAGGGCGTCGAGCTCAGCCAAAGACGAAGCACCGCCGAGCACGTCCGAAACGGAGGATGGGCTGCTATGAGCAGGTGCGGGAGCCGGTGCAGGAGCAGGTGCTAGTGCAACACTAGTCGAGCTGCTCCCGAAGAAGTCGGCAAGGGGAAAGTCCACTGCATTTTTTTTCTGGATTTTGCCTGCTCCAACTAACAACGGCCGGAACCAAGACACCAGACATGTCTGCAATCGCCTATTTTGCGGCTGCTACCGCTGTTGCGACTGTCTCAGCTAATTTCTTCTCAACCGCAATCTCAACCTTCTTGTCGATGTTTTCTTCAGTTAACCTCCGTCTTTCCTTTCTCTCCTCCGTGGTCTCATGGTAGTACTTCTTCCACGTGGCGCCGTCTCCGACACCGTGCATGCGTCCATACGATGGCCGAGTGTCCACCAGGAGTCCTTTCAATATGTTCAACGCCCGATTGAATGGGGTGTCCCACTTGGGCCTCGCCAACGCCTCAGACGGTGAGTCGCTTTCGGCCGCAATCCTATGCTTCTCTCTCTGCAAAAGGAACAAGGATCGTTTACAAATATGACTAAACATGCAGTCGAATTGATCAAAAACTAAAATTACCAGCAGTCTCATGAACTCCTCGTGACCGGGTCCGTCTTGAAAACCTTCTTGACTGGGTCCCAATGGTATCGGGCCCTGAGGATGTCACGCTTCTGCGGGATAGTGAACTCCGCCAAGGGGTCTGGGATGCCCAAACATTCGCATTTCGCGTCCTCCTTGGCCCATATGGACCTCTTCCCGCCGTAACCACGGCTTTCGAGGTGGTGGCACCCCATATTCCTCTGTTGGAGCCCCTTCATGTACTTCAACTTTTCTTCGGCAGCTTCGGCATCGCAAGCCGCCTTGAATATTTCAAACTGCTCTTCCGTGATTGTCGGATTATCCTTTACAATCTCGGAGTAGGGTTCCTTTTTTTTGATGATCCGATGTTTCACCCTTGCTTTCCAGGCGGCCAACACATCGCTAAACTTGGTCATGGCGCGTTTGTTTATCTTCTTCATTGCCGGGTCTTTATCTGGATTTTTATATTCCTTTTCATCTCGGCCCGGGAATAAGAATACCTGGTGTAGCTTCTTTAGGGGGGAGGGCCTCATATTATCTATCTTCTTTAGTTTCTCACCGTTGATGGTGGCGGTTGTCCGTACGATGCAGCCTATTTGATTGCTGTAGCACGCGCGCGCTTCCGCGGGCTCTTTTGGCTCAAAATTGCCGTCGTCCACCTCTGTGACCACCACTCTAGTAGTGATGAGCTGGTTTGGGCGCCGTTGCCACTTTGCTTTTGGTTCTATTCCGGCTCCGCTAGTCTCGGTGCCAGTCTCAGCGCCGGTCTTAGTCTCAGCGCTGTTCTCGATGTCGGTCTCAGTCTCCGATGCGACAGATGGGCCCAGCAAGAACAACCGTTGATCATCGACAAGGTTCAATAATTCGTTTGCCGCCCGGTAGATGTCGTCACAATCACCAGAACCCTGTCCTTCATCGTTGCTAGCCATGTTTCCTATGATTAAATCTAGTCAATTAATTCTAGACCTAATAAAATGAATAATGACATAAAAAAGGCAGGAACGTTGATTCCTTCGTAGTGCGGCAAATCCCGGGCACTCAATATGCCCTAGTTTGTAGCACAAGTCATGCCAAAATTCACGAAAAATTTCGTCATGACCTTTGCTAAAAAGTGGACAAATCAAGCACCTGAAATTTGCCGGAACAGAAATGAATCAACATTCCGGCAAAACATGGGCCACTCGGCTTCATTCCATGGAAACAACAAAAGGCCACTTGGGCACGATCGAACCACTTCAATGTTGTATATAACAACACCACTTAAGAATATGTACATGAGAAACTACAACAGTAGATAAACATGAGCAAACACAATTGAGGAATTTGCATATATCATGACCACTTCAAATTTGCATCTCCTAGTGTTTGACACTTCAAGAAAATCTACACAAATCTCATGCTCTTTCAAAGTCAATTCAAAAACCAAATATAGATTATATTTAGTTAACTACTGAACTAAATTTTACTCTAAACTAAACCCTACTGCCCTAATTAACATCTAGTTAAACAAACTCAATTCAAAAACTAAACCCTACTGAACTAATTAACATCAACATTATCTACTACTTAACATCTATTATTACCCTAACTAAAAAACATCTACTATTAACCCTACTGCCCTAGTTAACTAGTACCACCACTACTACTAATTAACATCTACTACTACTACTACTACTAAAAAACATTATCTGTGAACCCTACTACTGATTAACATATACTACCACTACAAAAAAATACACTTCCATGATGATACGTGTTTGTCACAGTAGGTCGCGTTTTCTGTCATGCATTTACATCCATGACGATTTTATGACAGAATCAAGATAGTCATACCTGTGCTGTCGTAGAAGTGTTCCATGACATTACCAAAATTATCATCACGGAAGTGTCCACTTCCATGACGATAAATCGCCCGTCACAGAAGTGCTTTCATCAAGGGTTACTGACACATGGCATCCACCGTAACGGAACACCGTTAAGCTATCGGGTCCGGTTTTGGATCCGATAACCCGTTAACAGCCCTGACCAATGGGGATTTTCCACGTGTAAAATCATCATTGGCTGGAGGAAACACGTGTCGGCTCACCGTTGGGACAGATGTCATCCACTCATTAGACCCAAGGCGCCTATGATACGTCGACACGTGGCACTACCCAACAGAGGCCCATTCCTGTGAAAAGGCCGGCCCGTTTTACTTGGTCAAAAGGTGGCGGGCCGGCCCACGGAAAGCCTGTTAACGGCCTGTTCGCATATAGCCCATTTACAGCCCGCTAACCCAGGGCCCGTTACGACCTCTCCGAATTAGGCCCAGTAGCATCATCTGGGCCGTCCAATATGATTCCAGACCATTTTAACTTGCGGCCTATGTATGGCCCATGACGTCTTTCGGCCCATATGAGGCCCTTTGTAACTCTTGGCCCATTAACGGCCCGTGGTGAAACTCGCCCGTAATGAACAGGGTATCACTTTATACCCATTAACGGCCCATTATTCCATTGGGCCATTTCCAGCCCAAGTTATCTTTCGGCCTTCTCAGGGCCCATTTATTCTTGGGCTCATTTCCAACATTCGGTTACTTATGGCCCGTTACTGTCATTTTCTGCTTGTGGGCCAAATTCAGCCCGTCGTTACAGTCGGCCCGTTTGTGGCCCGTTAATACGATTGGCCGTTTTCATGTAAAAAAACCCGTTGGGCTGTTTTCATAGAGTTATCAAATATGGCCTATTAACGGCCCGTTATGGTCCATGAATAGTAAGGTCCATGATTGGCGAAATGATGATACGCCTCGTAGAATGCCCATGGATCCTATGCCCCTAAAAGGCCCATGGATCGTACGGCCGGTAGAAGGCCCATGGATCGTACGTCCCGTAGAAGGCCCATGGATCCTACGGCCCGTATAGAAGGCCAATGGATCCTACGGCCCGTAGAAGGCTCATGGATCATATGGCCCGCAGGAGGCCCATGGTTACAATAGTCCGTGTGTTGCCATGATTATTTTGGCCTAGTTACCAAAAATAGGTTATTGTGGCCACTAGAAAAACACAGAAAAAGAACCGCAGTGACTACAAGCAAACAACTAAACAAGACAATAAGGAAATAAATAAGCAAGCAATTAACGCTAGCCTATTACCGCTGTTACACATATTACATCCACTAGGCATCAAAGTTTGCCACCAGTGCAAATATAGGGAACAAAGCAGCATATTACATACTCTGGCCGTCAAAATTGGCCACCAGTGCAAATAAACGTGACAGCAAAACAAGAGCATAACTGAAACAACTTCAGAAGAGCTCAAGAAACGTTATCCTGGGTATCCACCATGCTGGCAATAAGCTTAGCAAGCTCATTAGCTTTGTCCTGTTTGGTGCTAAAATCCTCCAATGCTTGCTGTTGCACCAGAAAGTATGCATCTGAATGCTCCATGGACTTCCGCAGTCCTTCCGCTTCTTGTCGCAGCACAGCTGATCGATGTCTTTCAGCTTGTAGTTGAGACTCAAGAAATCGAACTGATTCAGACAATGAGTTTGCTTGTGCAAGCAGTAGTGGCCGGTAACTCGAACACTAAAACCAAGAGAGGACTTTGGGGTTGTCTCACTATCTTCAAGATAGTATTCCTTAGCTGTTTTACCAACTTTGTTGGAGACCAACAAGGATGTCTCACTATCCTGAATCGTATCTACATTACTTCCTTTACCATTGCTTAATAAGGCACTCTTCCCCAATATTCTGTTAGCATTCTAAAAGTAGAAACAAGCAGACACATAACAGGTTTAGCATGTACTAGTATATGAAACTCATTTCAGTGAACCAGTTCATTAGTAAGGTGGACATGATTAAACTACCAAGTCTTCTATTGCCAAGTACTAGTACATAATAAAAGCATCAAACAAACATATATCTATGTCCTATGGTCACTGCATTTGTCTTGCCAAATCAAAATAGAGACACGGTTCAAATCATATCAGTTCAAGACAAAGTAGCAATGAAAGAATACAAAGCGTGGGAAACTACACGGCACAACAAGATTTCAGATGGGTACCACGGGTCTACATGTACAACAACACTATTGACTCTGTTGTGATGCTAGTAATGTGCATGATATGAGAAGTCAACTGTATACACAATTGAAATTGAAATCAACAGAGCTATTGATAAGAGCAAACCTGTTAAAGAAACATGCGTGAACATACCTGCTGTGCCATTGGAGTTTCGATTGGATCCTTCAATTTAAAAATAAGTTTGTATGAGTAAATACAGTGATACAAGAGCAAATAAGTATGCACGATAGTAATCATAGTTAAAAAAGGCACGCCTAAGCGAGCGCTTAAGCGCGCCTAGGCTCTAGGCGTTGGCAAAACGCATTGCGCATAACTACGCTTAATCTATGCATAACTGCGCATAAGCATGCGCTTTGGTCAGTAAAGCGCAAGGCGGTGGCAAAACGCACAATTAACGCCTAGCGCTTTTTTAAACTATGATAGCAATGGAATCTTAAATTAGAACATTTGTTCTTCAGGTTTAGGCACTTGTTCTACATGAACAGAGTACAGTAAGATGCAAGAATATAGTACTTAAAAATAGAAAATGAGCTCATAGACCTTACCACATTCTTGGTTCGGGACCAGTACAGAACAAGGCGTTCCCAGTCATCGTCCAGTAAATGTGTCTCAGGAGAACATAAGGGAATTTGATGAGTTTCATTGCCGGTGAAGTACGTTTTCTTCAGGTAATTCCGATACTGCCACCAAGCATTCTTGAAGATAGCGGAGGTATTAGCACAGGTTACCTCATCCTGAGTTTCCAAATCGGTCCTTCTCTATAGAGAAAAATGGGAAAATTTGCTGTATTATAACCATCATGGAGGTAGGATGTATGGGATAAAGCAAAGTAATTGCCATGAATAACATTACTTACACATAACTCCTTGACAAACACCTGCAACTGGCATTTTCCTTCATCTTCAGTATAATATTTCCAAGATGGGAAGATACGCACATACGATTTAACAACATCAAATGCGATAGATGCTAAACTACGACTAGCTGGTTGTGCTTCCTCCACAGGAATAGGCGTACTAACTAGTGAAGTTGGGGTTCGCCGTGGTAGTACTGGCCCTTTGGGCACTGGAGCTGCCTTACTAACTACTCTTGTTTGGGAGCTCTGTGGTGGAGATGGTGCTGTGTCAACATGAACTGGGTTACTATCTGCTGGGGTTGGGGTTAGATTGGGTGAAGCTGGTTCTCTGTCCATCGCAGTAGGGGTACAATCTGCGAGAGTTTGGGTTATGTGTGGTAGGGCTGGTTCTCGTGCATGTACAACCGGGGGCTATCTCCACCAAGAGGTAGCACTGTTTTATTTGAAGACCGTGTTTTTAGTCCGCTAGATACTGGCATCACCCGCTCCAATTCAAATGGCTGATAAACAGGAAACATAGTTGAATGTACAGACATTGTATGAGAGACAGATGCAATAGATAGTGTGGAAAAAAGAGGGCATGAAATAGTTGACATGTATATTGTTTAACTAAAATGGATAGCATGACATAATTTCACATATATGATGTCTATCTAAACTGGATAGCATAGCATAACATAATTCAAAGATACGATGAATAACTAAACATGACCGCATGACATAATTCACCTACATGTTATCTAAGTAATCATGATCGCATCATTTAATTCACATATGTGATTTATATGCTAAACAGAGGGCATTCTATATGATGTCTGAACTAAGAACATGGTGTTGAATATTGTGTATATGATGTCTAAACTATGCAATGCAAGACACCATATGCATGATATGAGCAGTATAACCGTGCCAAGTTAGAGCATACACCTTGGTGGGGGAATAGGACTGGTCATCTGTCTCTGAATCCATCCCCGAGGAGCTATCGGGACCCAACAAGAGATCTGCTTCAACAGGTAGCACTGTCTGCTCTGAAGGCCTTGTTTTCACTCCAGATTTTTCCATCTCCCACCCAAATGGCTGATTCACAGGAAGAGTAGTTTAATGTACAAACATTGTCGATAAATGGAAATGTAATGAAGAAAAGGATGGGCAAGATATCATTCAAATATATGATGTCTGGTTAAACAGGATGACATTGCACATTTCACATATATTATGGCTGGCTAAAAGACATGAGACTGCATAATTCCCATATATGATATAGAAACTAAACAGGTGGCATTACATAACATGTCTAAACTAAGCAGATGACATATATGATGTCAAAAGTAGGCACTGCAAGGCAACATATGCATGATATGACTAACATCATCATGCCAAGGTAGAGCAAACACCTTGGGGGGTAAATAGGAGTGGTCAGCGGCGTCTGAATCCACCTCAAAACAGATATCTTCCTCTGGATTACAATCTAGAGAGGGGTGGGGAGGGTTTGCCATTGAACCCACCATGGAGCGATGTCTGCATGACATTGTATTGCCGCGCAAAACTCTTCTCTTTTTCTCTACATGTTCAGCATGACTGTGTACAATATCTGACATGCATAGGAAAAAATATGGTGAGATTATGTAAGGAGAGCATGTAGAAATTTAGAGTGATGGTAACAACCAGTGGATGGATCCAAAAATAATGATAGCAGGCTGATGATTGCTTTAATTTAATAAAAAGTCAGATGATGATTGCTTTACTATTTGTTTCCCACCCAAGATGAACAACATAGGCATACCCTAGGTGAACCAGATATTAGACAGACATACTATTCATTGCTGCCTCGATATGTGCCCCACAACTAATTTAGAACTCAAGTTTGAACATTAATTTGGACCTGACTTGGAGTCCAAGAGGTGAACAGGATGATAAAGTAGCAGGTAATTTTAAGCAATGCATAACATAAGCAGAAACAAAAGAGTGCGACCACTCTTGTGGACCCGTGTACTCCTCAGGTTCATCTGTTGAGTCGATGATGGTGATGCCGTTGCGGTGGGTGCCGGCGGCAGGGAAGGAGATCTGAGGCGGCGAAAGACGGTCAGGAGTCGTGATGTCTGGTTTGGTAGATGCTTCTGTCGATGGAGCAGCTCAGGTGAGGTGGACGATGTCGAGGCAGGAGCAGGACAAACCACACAAAGTTCCCTTCGACACCTACCTGTAACTGAAGTAATTCTGTAAGGGCTCATTTGGCTTGCATGATTCTAAAAACGCAGGGATAGGAAAAACACCGGAATAGGATAGGAATGCACATGGCAAACAGAGCATTTGTAAACACATGATTTCTGTCAACTTGGGTGTTTGGTTTACAGGAATTGGAAGAGCAGAGGAATGCAAAGAAACATGGACAAAATAAAGTGAAACCATATGAAAGCGTGTACAGTTAGAATGTTATTCTGCCACTAACGCACTTGGTCTTGTTTTCATGCATAGGATTTTGAAAAGTAGGTCCAGGTGGATGTTTTGCTTCATTCCTTTCAACAAAATGCATGAATAATTGAATAGTATAGTGCCATTGGAAAATTCCCTATTGCTATGTTTTTCTGTTGAACCAAAATAGCCCTAATGGATCGACATGAATGTATAGTAATAAGTGATGCAACAAGTGTACAACCTCTTTGCCGTAGCCGTGTCGACCTCGGCATCATTGGGTTGGTCGCTGAAGTAGTTGAGGCAGAGGTGGCTGTCAGAGGTGTGGAGGAAGATCTGAGGAATCTGTAGACGGCGTCCAGGGCACTGCTCTGTTGTGATGGATCGTTCTGTCGTTGGAGCAGCTCCGGTGAGCCATAAGACGTCAAGGCTTAAGAAGCACAAGACAGACATCGTCAATCTCAAGTGGGATTCTAATAGCATCTCCAATAGATGATGTAAAATAGATGTAAAATTTACATCACCAAAAACCACCTGACTACAACATATGAGGTAAAAACTATTGACTCTGAACTTAACTGTTGAAACTGAAATTTACTGTGGAATCTGAATGTTACTGTCGAAACTGAACGCAATGGTAGCAGAGAGGCACTTGACATGTAGTTTAGGGAGGGCCTACAGTTCATCTTCAACCTGCACCCCCCTGAGCCACCAGCCACCACCGGCCGAACCGCCGGCCCCAGCGCTGCCTCGCCGCCCCGAAACAACTCCCCACCGCCCCGGCCAGCCCTCTAGGCCCCCTGCCCCGACCCTGAACCCTAAGATAGATAGTGGGATACCTCTCCGGTGAGCCCCCGTCCCCGCTGCGGGTGGTTCTTCCGTAACTCCGACGAGCCCCCCACCCGCTGAAAATCGACTGACGCAAAAGTCAATTCAGTCAACTGAAGTGTAGCTAAATCGGAGCAGAGCAGCAGCACGAGCGAGGGGGAGAGCAGCAGCAGCAGCACGAGCGAGAGCCGGAGCAGCAGCAGCTGGGCGAGCGTGCGATCGAGCGAGAGCCGGAGCAGTAGCAGCAGCGCGAGCGAGCGAGCGAGAGCCGGAGCAGCAGCAGCAGATCCGGCTGGTATGGCCGCCGCCGCTGATGGGGCCTCGCACCGGGGTGTCACATCCCTAGCTTCTGACATTGCACTAGGCTAACTTCATGTGTGCATCATGTTTAAACTTTGAAAGAACTTGAAATGGGGATTGCCTAAACCCTAGCATTAAAGGAATTCACTAGGTTCAACCAAAATATTTCCAGTAAATCCAAATGGCTTTCAAAAATGTTCATCATTCTTGGAAATTGCTGGAAACAGTAACCAGAGGTGATGCACATTTTTCCATGACATATTTGGGCTCTGGATTAAATCATACTCTACTTGCATTTGGGCATTTAAACGCTATTAAATATTTTAAATGCTCAAATAATCATAAACTAAAATGTTTACTGTAGGATATATTCCCAACAGTGATCATGAGTAGTTTCATGATTTTTGGAAGTGTCTAAGTATTTTTAATAAAGCCCTAAAGACTACAGAATATTAGAAAACAGAAACAAATAAAAAAAGAGAGAAAGGAAACCTACCTGGCCTCACCTGTCGCAGCCCAGCTGGCCCAGCCCAGCTGGCCCAGCCCAGCTGGCCCAGCCCACCTGGCGCCTCCTGTCGCCTTCCTCCTGCCAGTAGGAGCAGCTGCATGCTCGCACGCGCGCGGCCGAGGAGGCCAGCTCCTCCCTGCCTGCCTGCCGCTTCCCCGACGCGTCTGGACGACGCCACGCGCCACCCCGGTCCCTCTCTCCCACTCCCTCGCCCTTCCCCGCCTCTGCTCCCTCTCTGTAGCGCGCCCGAACACCCCGTGGCACACCGACGAGCACCGCCGCAGCCACGGCCATCCCCTAGCCCAACCACCGTGAACAATAGCTCCGCAAGGACGCGAAGCATCTCCTCGACGAGCCACGTAAGCCGGGTCTCACCGCAACACCGCCATCGATGCCTTGTTCAACCTCGGGACCACCGGCCATCTCCGTCAAATTCGTCGGCTCTGGACTATCCCCGACCTCGCCGAGCGTCCCCTCGTCATCGCTGTGAGCCCCTGACCACTTACCCCTGCTTCCATTGACGAATTCGTGCCGCAGCCATCGATCCCCACCGTGCCAGAAGCTCACCGCCGCCCGGCCTTGTCGCCGTCGTGGCCTGAGCTCGAACGAGTCGCGCCAGCGCACCTCACCGAGCTCCTGGTGACCCCAGGAGGCAGCGCAGCGTTTTACTTTGCTCGCTCGTGCCCCGCAACGCCGTTTCCGCTGAGACCCGAACTCCGGCCGCCGCCTTTGAGCTCGCCGCCGTCGATATAGGTCGTCCCCGGCGTAACTGACTGCACCACTCGACGCGCGGGATCGCCAGCGTCACGTAGATGGTCTCTGCCGGCCATTTGGTTGCCGGAGCAAGAAACCCGAAGCCCTCCACCGTCTCTGGCCTCGCCGGCGATGAGCCGCGGGTCAACTCCGGTGAGTTTGACCCGGGGTTGACCACAGTTTGACCGCCTGAGTCACTGACGTGTGGGGGCCACCTCGCTAACCAATCTGGCTTAGTGCTAATTAACTCGGTTAACTAGCGTTGTCACTGACCAGTGGGTCCCCCAGGTCAGGTTTGACCTGGCCGACCCAGTTGACCTTCTGACGTCATACCGATGTCATGCTGACGCAGTAAATAGTTTCTGTACTTAAAACAATTCAGGAAATTCCAGAAAATCCTATAAACTTCTAAAAATCATAGAAAATAATCTATAACTCAGATGGAAAACATTTATATATGAAAAATGATCAGAAAAATCCAATCTATCCATCTGTACCATTTCCATGTATGTTAGAACAACTTATGACTACTGTTTAGGACAAATCATGTAAATGGCATTTGAATTTCCACATATGGAGTTTGAATTTGAATCTTGGATTCAAACCAACCCCATTTAATATGTTGCTAGTTGCATTAGCTCAAAACACATTCATATTGCCATGTCATAGCATGCATCATATTGTGCATTGCATTGATCGTGTTTCTTCTTTGTTTGCCGGTATTGTCCCCTCTCGGTAGACGTTGCTTCGACGATGCGATCGATGACACCGATGAAGAACTACACTATCTTCAGAAGAACCAGGCAAGCAAAACCCCCTTGTTCATTCCGATACAATCCCACTCTCTCGCTCCTGCTCTCTTTTACTGCATTAGGACAACAATGATCTATCTGTTACTTGCTGCGGTAGCTGAACCCCTTTATCCTCTGCATGACCTGTCATTGCCACAGTAAATAGATGAAACCCACTAGCATGAGTAGGAGTTGTTTGAGCCCTGATGTGCCTACTCATTCATGCTTGTTTGTCATGCCTGCTATTGCTTAGAGTTGTGTCAGGTCTGATTCATCGGGAATGAATTGGAATGTGGTGAACATGTCCTACTGTTGAGAGCTAAGCGTGTGAACACGATTTGGTAAAGGTAGCGGTGAGAGGCCATGTAGGAGTACATGGTGGGTTGTCTCATTGAAACCGTCCTCAGGAACTGAGTTCTGTGTTTGTGATCCATGAACAGTTACTACCACACATTGGGTTCCGGTAACTCGACCCCTCTCGGCTTATTAACCGCCTCGATCTCTGTCCAGGAGTTGCAACTAGTTTCTGGTGTTTGTAGGTAGTGTTAGTAGTCTACCAAGGGGCACCCGGTACAGGTGGGCTTGGGACAGACTAGGCACACGTGGCCTGGTGTACCGAGTGGCACCCGGATGGTGGGCTCGGGAACCCTGCACACATCGTTTGGGGCCGTGAGCGACACCCCGACCGGATCTCCTTGCGGATGGAACCCGAATAGGCGATAAACCTGGACTAGAGACTTGTGTGGTTAGTCAGGTCATGGCCGACTCCCTCGCCAGGCTTCCGCTTGAAGGTTGCCGAGGTACACGAGGTGTACATGGTGGTAAGTGGCGAGAGCGTGTGTGACGAAGTACACCCCTGCAGGGTTAATATGATCTATTCGAATAGCCGTGTCCGCGGTAAAGGACTTCTGGGTTGCCTGTACAGTTCATAGACAAGTGAAAGTGGATACTCTAAAATGCGCAAGATAAGCGTGAGTGCTATGGATGGCGTTCTCGTAGGGAGACGGGAGCGGATCCATAGTGGTGTATTGATATGGTGAATATGTGGACTCGTGTGCGCCACCTCAAAAGAGTTACTTGCAGTCATAGTTTAGGATAGCCACCGAGTCAAAGCTGGCTTGCTGCAGTTAAACTCCACCACCCCTTTTGTTGATACCGATGCATATGTAGATAGTTCTGATGTAAGTTTTGCTGGGTACATTTGTACTCACGTTTGCTTATTTTATGTTTTGCAGAGAGACGTCAGTCTCGCTAGTAGTTCCATGTGGACTTCGACGTTTAGCTTGATACCTCAGCTACGATCTTGTGCCCTCGGCAGGATCTAGTAAATAGTCAGGCTTCTCAGCCTTTTTCATTTGTAGATGTCTGTACTCAGACATGTTAAGCTTCCGCATGTGCTTTGACTTGTATGCTCTGAATGTTGGGTCATGAGACCCATGTTTGTAATATCTGGCTCTTCGGAGCCTAATGAATAAATACTCTGAGTCGTAGAGTCTTGTTGTGATGCCATGTTGTATTTGCACATATCGAGCATATTGTGTGTATGATTGAAATGCTTGCTATGTGTGGGATCCGACAATCTAGTTGTCTATCTTTAGCAGCCTCTCTTATGGGGAAATGTAGTCTAGTGCCTCCTTGAGCCATAGTAGTCCGCTACAGCCCGGTTCACCGGAGTCCTGCTAGCCCAGCACTACTGCTCTGGACACTTGACTGGCCGGCATGTGTTTCATATCGTTCCTGTGTCTGTCCCTTCGGGAAATGTCACGTGGTGACATCCGGAGTCCTGCCTAGCCTGCTGCAGCTCGGGTTCCCGGAGTCCTGTTAGCCTAGTGCTACAGCCCGGATTCGCACCCTGCTGACCGACACGTTCGATGTTGATTCATGTATGCCTGTCCCCATACGTTAGTGCCGCTTTGGGTTCATGACTAGCCATGTCGGCCCGGGTTCTCTGTCATATGGATGCTAGCAACACTATCATATACGTGAGCCAAAAGGCGCAAACGGGCCCGGGCCATGGTAAGGCGACACCCGTGGGAATACTGTGCGTGAGGCCGCAAAGTGATATGAGGTGTTACCGGCTAGATCGATGTGATTTGGAATCGGGGTCCCGACAGCTTTGGTATCAGAGCCTGACTGCCTGTAGGTTTACGAAGCCAAACTGGTCGAAGTTGAGTCTAGAAATGCTTTAGTTATATAGGGGAATTGATTGTGGAAGGGAACGTAAGGCTCTTTTACTCCTTTACCTTATAGCCTTCTGATCTGAGTCATCCTCTTCTCTTCTACGGGGATTAAGAACTAGGCTTCTCATCTTTCTATCAGGATCACGTGTTACTAATCCGTAGACTCGTAGGATTGTTGGTCTGAAGCCTCAGCTCAGTTTCTACTACTTCCATGTGTTGACAGTTCATCCCAGAACCATGATATGATGTTGTTAAGTGACTATGCAAATCCTTGTGAATGTCTCAAATCCTTTCTGAGCATTTACAACCGTCATGCTGTCCGAGTCATCCCAGGTTTCTAAACAATCTGATGCATTTGCAAATTCCTTTTCCTCTGTTTTTGCGTCCCTTTGGGCCAGATTAAGCACACTACCGGTGCATTGAGGCACTCTATTGCCTCGGTATATACGTTGTAGTTATTATTATGACCCTAGGTGTCTTAGAGGACCACTTAGTAATCTAGCAATGCTTGCATCCCCAGTGTGAAGATTCTGGCCATTGTTGTCGAAAGCATCCCGTGATGCCATTTAGTTAGTAGGCATTCTATTCCCGGGTTTCTGAACTTGAGATTCACCCTACTTACTTCATGTTGATAGTGTTGCTAGTTCCTTTAGGATATTAGTAACCTTTGTGATAGTCCTTGAGGTCCGTGGTATCTCATTCTTCCAATACCATGAACCATTATGGCAGAAGTTCTTTTAACCAAAAGATCACAACCAGGGCGCTCTTGAGGAGTACTCCATTTATATTGTGACTCTGCCAGTCCTTCCTCCTTTGCATGGATTATCAGGAAGAAATATGTTGAACTTGTTCGACATACTAATCCATGCATCCACAACTCAGATAATCATATGTTCTTTGGGGTTGTCCCTCTTTAGCTGTATTCCGACCTTCATCTATCAATTGATAGTCAAGGGTATGTGGGCGATCGTGTTCATCGATGCGTACTATCCTTGTGGCCCGTCAAGCCATTCTATTCCGGAATGACTAGGAGAAACAAACTCCAGTACCTCATCCATTTCTTGGACTGGTCAAAGCAATTGTATTCCGCAGACCAAGATGCCAATCCAGCTTTTGCTCTGCTCTACCTTGGAATGTCACCCTCTTTCATATCAAGAATGATGTGAGAATTGCACAATCTCTCATGAATTCTTGATGTAGTGATACCTCTCACCATCATTATTCATCTCTCGGTCTCCGTGTTGGTTGTAACCGGAATGCTGACAAGTGAACTGTGATGTGTGAAATCAATACTCCTAGCAACCCCGTTGCTTGGTAGTTAATGGACAACAATCTCATTCTTAGCGTGTCGGTTATTCAATCATCATCCTGAGATTGATCGTGTTACCTAGTCCATTTTTCCTGGTGCACTCTTTGGTCAACGAGTTAGGGTTGTATCAATTCCTCGCTCTTTTTGATCACATCGTCTTTCCCTGAAAAGCAAGTTTGTTCTCGAGCCTAGTAACATATCGGTGGTTCGTGATTTCTCGAATATCTTCTCGGAAGTGTTACCAGGTTGACACCTGACCGCTATGTTGAGGTCGTGATAAAATGGTTTTCCTATAAACCACCCCTTCTCCAAGAATCTGTGTTGGATACCCCTGAGCTAGTTGGTTAAGCTTAACAACAACTTGGAGAGTTGGAAGATAAAAGCTTGCCCGACCACGCTCATCCCTAAGGGTTATCTCTTTGGTGTGTGTGTGTGTTGAAGAAAGATAATATCTCCAGCGATTGGTCCTCGTGATCAGTTGTTGGATCTATTGCCTTGTCAAAACTTTGACTTGAGTATGGGCTATCGTCAAGTCAAATCAGAACCAACGATGTTCGTGATGTTGTCTTACTCGTGGTCGATCTCTCGAGCATACACCATTACATCTTTTGGTCTGACCAATGCTATCACCGTGTTCACATGATGGTGGAAGTCCAGTGATATGGGAATTCCGATGAGTTGCTATTGAGCCCATCAACAACATCTTGTCTCCTCCTTAATTCATGTTGAACATCAAGCTAGTGTTGGAAACTTTTGTAAGCATTATCTTCATGTCCCGCTTATGAAATATATGTTTGGTGTAAGAAGTGACTTTCTCCAAGCTCATGTGCATTAGTTGTAAGTTGCCGCCGTGAGTTCGAGAAAGATTGTTTTTGCTTCCTTTGGAATCATCCCAAGTCAGTCATGCATTCGTGCGAAGTATTCTATGGTTTGGTAGATTAATTACCTCCATTCCATATGTATCCCTAGCACACCAAGCCACTAACTGACTTGTTCAAGGAGAAGGAGTTCCTCCATAAGAGCTAATCCGGACTTATGAAAGAACTTCGATATCCCCGTTGATGGTTCCCAACCAGAACTCGGTAGTGTTTCATTGTAAGGCTACCATGTGGGCATGCTTGTCTGGGACAACGTGTTCACATGTTTGTAGCAGAACTAGCTCATGTTTTGGAGCTTACTACCGTAGTCCATCTTCCGAGAATCTCGCAACGCCATCTCGTCGATTTGTGTTGCAAACCTTCATTTTCTTCTAGACTCGATGAGTCTGGAATATCCTGTTACCAACCAGATCTGAATCTCAGGCAGATATGATGGTTGGAACATCTCCCAATAGCTATAATAATGGTCTTCGTAACCCGGTAAGTGGATGTTGTGGCCAACACACCCAGCCGGAAGACCTATTATTGTAGTATCCTGATTGATAAAGTTGGCCACCTCCCCATAAGGATTCCGTAGGATTTACTTCCGTAGTATTCCTTATGGATTCTTGTGTTTCCGAAGTCCGACCTTTTACTTGATGTTCTAGATATCAAACCATATCTATGAATGGGATATGCTAGTGCATCAAGGAGAACATTAGAAGCGGAGTGCTAAATGTCTCTCGGTCGATCATCCAGATTTGCTTCTTTGGCATTGCTAAGGTAAAATCTGAGAAAGTGTTGTCCTCCTTTGCACCTGCATCCTTCATCACCGTTCATCATGGTAGTATGATGTGTTGCCAGGATCCTCAGCACGGATGTTGGTAAAACCTTGATGAACATGGAAATGCTCAAGATCTTGAAAGCACGCTCAGTCACTAGGTTATATCCTTGGTATCAACTGGAATGTGCCTTCCATTTGCCGAGTTGTTCTATAACCATAGTTTCCTTTCCAAATTGAGAGTGCCATTCTTTTGAATTCTTTCAAACGATCATTTGTAAATTGCCTTACGCTGGTATAAAGAGTTTCAATGATCTTTGTATCAAAAGTAATTCTTTTTGCCACTTAAGGGAAGAATTCCACGAGTCACCTTTCCTAAGGTGCCCCGTTATGGAGTCATGGCAATCAACTCCTCGCTGCTTTGGAACCCATGCACCTTATTATCTAAGCGTGGGATTGTTGCCCACCCAATCAAACCTCATCATTTGTTCTTCCATCCCTCTCGATGTGTTTTGTGTCTCAACTCGAGATGTTTCAATATCTCATTCCGCGAGTTGATCTTGTATAGCTCGATCTTCGAGAAGATCAATCCTGTAGAGTTTCCCTCTCTTCCGTCTTCATAGTTGGATGAAGCTCTCGAAAGAAAAGATGTCAAGATCAAGATGATGCAATGAATCAACATCTTCGGGAGGAACAATTGGATCGTGAAGATTATGTTATTTTGCGTTCCCCTTTCACCTTACCCTACGCTTGAATCTCGGGACGAGATTCTTGCTTTAGTGGGGGTGAGTTGTCACATCCCTAGATTCTGACATTGCACTAGGCTAACTTCATGTGTGCATCATGTTTAAACTTTGAAAGAAACTTGAAATGGGGATTGCCTAAACCCTAGCATTAAAGGAATTCACTAGGTTCAACCAAAATATTTCCAGTAAATCCAAATGGCTTTCAAAAATGTTCATCATTCTTGGAAATTGCTGGAAACAGTAACCAGAGGTGATGCACATTTTTCCATGACATATTTGGGCTCTGGATTAAATCATACTCTACTTGCATTTGGGCATTTAAACGCTATTAAATATTTTAAATGCTCAGATAATCATAAACTAAAATGTTTACTGTAGGATATATTCCCAACAGTGATCATGAGTAGTTTCATGATTTTTGGAAGTGTCTAAGTATTTTTAATAAAGCCCTAAAGACTACAGAATATTAGAAAACAGAAACAAATAAAAAAAGAGAGAAAGGAAACCTACCTGGCCTCACCTGTCGCAGCCCAGCTGGCCCAGCCCACCTGGCGCCTCCTGTCGCCTTCCTCCTGCCAGTAGGAGCAGCTGCGTGCTCGCACGCGCGCGGCCGAGGAGGCCAGCTCCTCCCTGCCTGCCTGCCGCTTCCCCGACGCGTCTGGACGACGCCACGCGCCACCCCGGTCCCTCTCTCCCACTCCCTCGCCCTTCCCCGCTTCTGCTCCCTCTCCGTAGCGCGCCCGAACACCCCGTGGCACACCGACGAGCACCGCCGCAGCCACGGCCATCCCCTAGCCCAACCACCGTGACCAATAGCTCCACAAGGACGCGAAGCATCTCCTCGACGAGCCACGTAAGCCGGGTCTCACCGCAACACCGCCATCGATGCCTTGTTCAACCTCGGGACCGCCGGCCATCTCCGTCAAATTCGTCGGCTCCGGACCGTCCCCGACCTCGCCGAGCGTCCCCTCGTCATCGATGTGAGCCCCTGACCACTTACCCCTGCTTCCTTTGACGAATTCGTGCCGCAGCCATCGATCCCCACCGTGCCAGAAGCTCACCGCCGCCCGGCCTTGTCGCCGTCGTGGCCTGAGCTCGAACGAGTCGCGCCAGCGCACCTCACCGAGCTCCTGGTGACCCCAGGAGGCTGCGCAGCGTTTTACTTTGCTCGCTCGTGCCCCGCAACGCCGTTTCCGCTGAGACCCGAACTCCGACCGCCGCCTTTGAGCTCGCCGCCGTCGATATAGGTCGTCCCCGGCGTAACTGACTGCACCACTCGACGCGCGGGATCGCCAGCGTCACGTAGATGGTCTCCGCCGGCCATTTGGTTGCCGGAGCAAGAAACCCGAAGCCCTCCACCGTCTCTGGCCTCGCCGGCGATGAGCCGCGGGTCAACTCCGGTGAGTTTGACCCGGGGTTGACCACAGTTTGACCGCCTGAGTCACTGACGTGTGGGGGCCACCTCGCTAACCAATCTGGCTTAGTGCTAATTAACTCGGTTAACTAGCGTTGTCACTGACCAGTGGGTCCCCCAGGTCAGGTTTGACCTGGCCGACCCAGTTGACCTGCTGACGTCATACCGATGTCATGCTGACGCAGTAAATAGTTTCTGTACTTAAAACAATTCAGGAAATTCCAGAAAATCCTATAAACTTCTAAAAATCATAGAAAATAATCTATAACTCAGATGGAAAACATTTAGATATGAAAAAGATCAGAAAAATCCAATCTATCCATCTGTACCATTTCCATGCATGTTAGAACAACTTATGACTACTGTTTAGGACAAATCATGTAAATGGCATTTGAATTTCCACATATGGAGTTTGAATTTGAATCTTGGATTCAAACCAACCCCATTTAATATGTTGCTAGTTGCATTAGCTCAAAACACATTCATATTGCCATGTCATAGCATGCATCATATTGTGCATTGCATTGATCGTGTTTCTTCTTTGTTTGCCGGTATTGTCCCCTCTCGGTAGACGTTGCTTCGACGATGCGATTGATGACACCGATGAAGAACTATACTATCTTCAGAAGAACCAGGCAAGCAAAACCCCCTTGTTCATTCCGATACAATCCCACTCTCTCGCTCCTGCTCTCTTTTACTGCATTAGGACAACAACGATCTATCTGTTACTTGCTGCGGTAGCTGAACCCCTTTATCCTCTGCATGACCTGTCATTGCCACAGTAAATAGATGAAACTCACTAGCATGAGTAGGAGTTGTTTGAGCCCTGATGTGCCTACTCATTCATGCTTGTTTGTCATGCCTGCTATTGCTTAGAGTTGTGTCAGGTCTGATTCATCGGGAATGAATTGGAATGTGGTGAACATGTCCTACTGTTGAGAGCTAAGCGTGTGAACACGATTTGGTAAAGGTAGTGGTGAGAGGCCATGTAGGAGTACATGGTGGGTTGTCTCATTGAAACCGTCCTCAGGAACTGAGTTCTGTGTTTGTGATCCATGAACAGTTACTACCACACATTGGGTTCCGGTAACTCGACCCCTCTCGGCTTATTAACCGCCTCGATCTCTGTCCAGGAGTTGCAACTAGTTTCTGGTGTTTGTAGGTAGTGTTAGTAGTCTACCAAGTGGCACCCGGTACAGGTGGGCTTGGGACAGACTAGGCACACGTGGCCTGGTGTACCGAGTGGCACCCGGATGGTGGGCTCGGGAACCCTGCACACATCGTTTGGGGCCGTGAGCGACACCCCGGCCGGATCTCCTTGCGGATGGAACCCGAATAGGCGATAAACCTGGACTAGAGACTTGTGTGGTTAGTCAGGTCGTGGCCGACTCCCTCGCCAGGCTTCCGCTTGAAGGTTGCCGAGGTACACGAGGTGTACATGGTGGTAAGTGGCGAGAGCGTGTGTGACGAAGTACACCCCTGCAGGGTTAATATGATCTATTCGAATAGCCGTGTCCGCGGTAAAGGACTTCTGGGTTGCCTGTACAGTTCATAGACAAGTGAAAGTGGATACTCTAAAATGCGCAAGATAAGCGTGAGTGCTATGGATGGCGTTCTCGTAGGGAGACGGGAGCGGATCCATAGTGGTGTATTGATATGGTGAATATGTGGACTCGTGTGCTCCACCTCAAAAGAGTTACTTGCAGTCATAGTTTAGGATAGCCACCGAGTCAAAGCTGGCTTGCTGCAGTTAAACTCCACCACCCCTTTTGTTGATACCGATGCATATGTAGATAGTTCTGATGTAAGTCTTGCTGGGTACATTTGTACTCACGTTTGCTTATTTTATGTTTTGCAGAGAGACGTCAGTCTCACTAGTAGTTCCATGTGGACTTCGACGTTTAGCTTGATACCTCAGCTACGATCTTGTGCCGTCGGCAGGATCTAGTAAATAGTCAGGCTTCTCAGCCTTTTTCATTTGTAGATGTCTGTACTCAGACATGTTAAGCTTCCGCATGTGCTTTGACTTGTATGCTCTGAATGTTGGGTCATGAGACCCATGTTTGTAATATCTGGCTCTTCGGAGCCTAATGAATAAATACTCTGAGTCGTAGAGTCTTGTTGTGATGCCATGTTGTATTTGCACATATCGAGCATATTGTGTGTATGATTGAAATGCTTGGTATGTGTGGGATCCGACAATCTAGTTGTCTATCTTTAGCAGCCTCTCTTATGGGGAAATGTAGTCTAGTGCCTCCTTGAGCCATAGTAGTCCGCTACAGCCCGGTTCACCGGAGTCCTGCTAGCCCAGCACTACTGCTCTGGACACTTGACTGGCCGGCATGTGTTTCATATCGTTCCTGTGTCTGTCCCTTCGGGAAATGTCATGCGGTGACATACGGAGTCCTGCCTAGCCTGCTACAGCCCGGGTTCCAGGAGTCCTGTTAGCCTAGTGCTACAGCCCGGATTCGCACGCTGCTGACCGACACGTTCGATGTTGATTCATGTATGCCTGTCCCCATACGTTAGTGCCGCTTTGGGTTCACGACTAGCCATGTCGGCCCGGGTTCTCTGTCATATGGATGCTAGCGACACTATCATATACGTGAGCCAAAAGGCGCAAACGGGCCCGGGCCATGGTAAGGCGACACCCGTGGGAATACCGTGCGTGAGGCCGCAAAGTGATATGAGGTGTTACCGGCTAGATCGATGTGATTTGGAATCGGGGTCCCGACACGGGGGAGAGCCGCCGTGGAGATGTCACCCATGGCATCGGCTTCAAGGTAGCCGCTCCATGGGGGTGCAGGATGGAGCACCGTCGGCGCCGGGAGGTCGAGTTAAGGAGAAGGTGCGATGCGATGAGTGTACAACCTCTTTGGTGGCACCGAGTAGGCCTCGGCTTCGTCCGAGAAGTCGGTGAGGATGCTGCGATTCCGGTGAAGCAGGTTAAGGCGGCGCTGTGGGGATGGAGCAGCCGCGATAGACGAGGCGATCGTCGAAGCAGCTCCTTGGAGGTGGGGGACGGGGCAGCTGAACCGGCGGGACGACGAGATGGACGACGGATCCTCATCCGGGAAGGTTGACGAGGGACGTCGAGCTGTTGCGGTGGACGTCGTCGTCAGGGAAGAGGCTCCGGCTGGGCAGCGGTGAGGTGGCGGACGGAGGAGGGTGGGCTTTCGCGGCTGGAGTGCAGAGGTCATGGTGGCCTGGGATTTCGAATGGCGAAAAGGAGGCGATGGGAGGGGGTGAACCATGACTTAGGGACGCGCTTGTCCAAAATGTAGGGTGTGTTACAAAAGTACCCCCACCGATTTGAACTTGCGGCCCTTTCGGCTCAGGGTTAGAAGGGGGATTTCGCGTGTCGGGATTTGGTAGCTGGAGGGAGTTTTCGCGCGTTTTGTAATTTCGGGATAGCAAGGCGCGGGTTGTGAAGGCGCCAGTTTTGGGAGCACGATATCTAAATTTTTGGGATATAACAAGGCGCGGGTTGAATTTTAGGGACAAGCCTAACGTATAATATTGTACTTGTACGTACCAAATCAATTCGCACTTCCCTCAACCAAAAAGAAAACGAAAAAATAAAACTATTCACACCACACAAAGAGAGAGTCTTGCCCCGTTTTACTATACAAATGCTATTCAAAGCTACTCCCTCCTTCCATCTATATAGGGCCTAATGCGTTTTTCGATGCTAATTTTGACCAAATATGAGAGCAATAATATATGACATGCAACTTACACAAAGCACACCGTTAAATTCGTCTGTGAAAGGAGCCTTCAATGTTATAATTTTCACATTGTGCATGTCATGTACTATTAATCTTGTCAATAGTCAAAGGCGGTCTTAAAAAACACATTATGCCCTATATAGATGGAAGGAGGGAGTATGAATCCATGTTATGTCCAATTAAATTTTTTCGCTTGCTGTATAATGCATGTAACCTACTCATACCAACATTTTAGTGCATTCCAAATGTCTATACTACCGCTGCAATTCGAACTGAATTTGAATTCGTTTCTCTATTTCAATAAGAATCTACAATCATGATTGTTGCCAACTTCAACCATCATTCGTGTATTACCTTAATAACACACCACATGATTACTATAGAGATAGATATGAACTATGTGTACTACATGAACTCAAATTCTATTTTTTGAATACACTTGATGTTGATTCCAAATAATAGTACATTTGATGTACTAACTATATATTCATAATCTAAACCATGTTCCGTACGTACACCGTGTTTATCACACAAAGTATAGTGCCCCGCCCCCTACATTATGACAAGTATTTAGACCTGAGCTGCAAAAGCCACACATTAGCCCAAATTATAATTAATTTTCTATATATTATACGTAGTACTAGCAAGATGCCCATGCATTCCACAGAACATCAACATGATCAAGGGGAGCCCTAATTTGCAAATATGGAGAGGGGTGTGGGTATCTTTTTTCAAAATTGCCATAGTTTCCTTCCTATCCGTCAGATATAAATCGGACGACCTATATTGCAGGATGGCAGGCACACCATCATCAACAACTCCGTTTTTTATAAGAGTAGAGATAAAATATATTATATGTAGTATAACATGTTCATAACCACACCATGTGTATCACCGTTATATATATTCACACATGCGTTGGTTTAAAACACTATGATAAATTCTTCAAATATCCGAATTCACTTTTTATAATGAAGTATGATCTCTATTCGTCTTTTACACCCACACAATCCTCTTATCTTTGTAGCTAGCGCTAACTTTCTCTCGTGCATGCACACGCCCACATCCCTCTCACCCTCCGTTAGCATTCTCTAGCTCCATCGCGCAAATTCGTCTTTTCACTTTAGGTCGTTCACCCACGGTGTGTGTAGGCCCCCCAGCTCCTTCTTTACGGCACACTTAGATCAATATGCCTCTCTAGCTAGGTGTTCCTAGCACAAACACAAGCTTCCCCTCTTCTCTTATCACCGTCCATGCCTCACTCCCACCACTCTTTTCATCGATCTCGTACTCGCACACTCCTTCCCCCTCGATATAGTATGCCTCTCGCACCACCTCCTAGATGCATCCCTCTCTCTCTATCCTTCTCCCCGTGCCTCATTTGCTTATAACACACACATGCATGTATACCGATCGATCTCCCAACATATACCCAGGTCGACTTTAACTATTCCCCCCATCGATCGACGTACCTCACAAGTTATGTCTTTACTTTCTCTGAAAAAGGACGATTGATCTTCCTATGTAGTTACGTCTGCTTACCACAGCCATATCGCCCCCCTCATCATTCGTGCATGCCTCCTGACCCGTCTCTCACATGCACGTGCACAGACAGGCAGCCATCCCCTCTCTTATTGATATTGCAGGCGTGCCCTCCGTTTGTCTAGCAAGCCTATCCCACCATTTGTTAGAAGCAACTCCACTACCACCCCCTCCAACACTGTAGCTCTGTATCTCTCCCAACCTTATTCCTCTCCTACACATATGCATGGATGCCGATTGATCTCCCTTAATACATGAGGTAGATCGATCTCCCTTAATACATGAGGCAGGCCTCTCTCCTCCTTCACACATATACCAGCCATTGTACCTCTATAGTTAATTAGGCCTCCCTCCCCCCCACCACACACCGATAGTCGAGCGTTGTAGGTAGGTATCCATGCCACAGAGACAAACTGCACATGTCCCCTCTCACGTTCCAGTAGGCCAGCCACTCTATATCGTTGACGTGGGCACACACAAATTCGATGGCACTCTTTATCGATCGCGCGCGCGCACACACACACACATCATCCCTCTCTTCGATTCTATGGACACCTCAAACTGATGATACCTCCACTCTCTTCTCGTGGATCGCCCCCTCTATATATATGATATATCCAGGACTCTATTTCACACACATTGCATATGTTACATTTTTTGATTGACCCCCCCAAAACTCTCACGAACCCACACACTATATCTCTCTATGTTTGTATCTCTCTCACACAACCCCACATAGGTGGTGCATGTACTCATGCTTCGTGCCCAGCCACACCCACGCGGGTACACGGTGGAGCTCATTTCTGTATGAAATGGCAGCCCACGTGCTAATTTGAACGCGTGTAGCGGTTGTTTACCTACGGAGGTTGTGTACCACGCGGGCATGAAACAAAGTTCGACTTGATGCGTTGGCGTGTTATTTTAAATAAAGTTATATCGCTCAATGGCACGTACACAAAATATAAAACGATTTTTATGGAGAAAAAGGTAGTCTGCTCCACTATATACAATGGAGCTTGCCTGCCTGGTTTGTCTCTCTTCAGAGTATCTCACACAAGGTTGCGGTGGCCTCTCTCTCTCTCTCACCGTTGGTCACTGATCCGGCCGCATCCCGTCTGCTGGCGGAAAGGGAGGATGTGCATCGTTTCTCCGTTCGATGGCGCCGAGGCAGCACATCCCGATCTGTGGTACGCGCCGTTCTCTCTGACCAAGCTCCGACGTGGTAGGGCCTACGCCACCCGCCCGCCGCCGCTCACCTAGTTACATCCTGACGGCCTCCAGGTATCCCCTCCGGATTTGCTCCACTGCCCGCCTTCCCACGTCGCTGCATGTGGATCTTCCATAGTTCTTTACCCAAAACATAGCTCGTCCGGCGTACTTTCCATATTGCAATCTCGTGCTCACACCGTTTTAGACAAACACAACCGTGTTGTTATCTTCCCTTAGGACAAGGAATATGCTTCTTTTTTGTCATCGCATGTGTCATCAACTGTTATTGGCCAGTAATTGTTTCCTTTCTACCTCTTTTTTGCAAACAGGGCTATCCATTTCACCTCGTTGCTATTGCGACCTTTTGGTGAACCGCACAAATTACTTTTTTCTTAAGAGTGTTTTGTGCAGGTGGACTAAAATGTCACATGGGCAACGTCTCTACATTTCAGTGCGACTGCACGAAGGGAGATTGGTTTTGCTCTATCTTCCTCATCCAACTCCGAGCCTAATATTCTCCAACTAGTTAGTCTTAAGAGAGACTGCAAAGGTGACTGGCTTCTATTTGTGTGTTTATTGTTTCATTAGTAGTCCTCTATTATCGTAATCACACTTAATATCTTTGGAACAGGGATGCTCAGCTCTATTTTAGTGGAACTGCACAAAATGATCGAAATGTTGCATGCTCCAGACAGCTACTTTTTTCCCAACATGCCTTGTTGATTTAGACAGAGCTAGGGGGACGTTGCTGCAATGAAAGCATGGATCAATTTTAATTTAACACCTTCTCACAACTTTGTCTTCAATTGTGATGTAAATATTAGCTCTGATATGCTAATAATTGAGATGCATTAACAAGGAAGTTAGTTTTTTTATTGTTTCCGAAAGAGCATCGATGGCAAGACACACGAAACAAAAGCTGAAAGCTCACACCATTGTACAATTTCATGTCGCTGGAAAATTATTTGTATAGTACGTCAATTATGTAAACAAATGCTGGAAGCTTGATAGCATTGCCAGAAGCCTCTTCAGCATCCGGGTCCATGTGCCATGCACAAAATTATATTCCTTCATTCCTAAATATTTATCTTTTTACAAATTTCAAATGGGCATATTTTAGCGTGTAGATTCACTCATTTTGCTTCGTATGTGTACTCCCTCCGTTCCTAAATATTTGTCTTTCTAGAGATTTCAACAAGTGACTACATATAGAGCAAAATGAGTGAATCTACACTAAAATATGTCTATATACATCCGTATGTAGTAGTCCATTTGAATCTCTAAGAAGACAAATATTTGAGTAGTCACTCATTGAAATCTCTAGAAAGACAAATACTCCGGAGTATATTTATGAACCGAGGAGTAGTGCACAACCGCATGGGAGACTCAACCTGGTCGTTGCGCCGCATTAATAGTGAGTAATGAGCAGTCAAATCATAAGCCCCACCTTTCCCACTGTAAGTTGCTCGGAAGAAGCAACCATCAATACGCTCTTCTTTGAATCCACTCATACTACTCCATCCGTCATTGTTTATAGAGCGTGCTTCAGAAAAAGAAAAAATCTCTCGGACCAAGGCGACTAGCGATCGGCGTGAAAATAGCATTGGTAGTTATAGCACGGCGTCTATTACTAGAGGAAATAATGCATACACACATGCATGCAGTGCTTCCACCCCGGGTACACACATGCATGCACTTACTCCACTCCGTATTACATTGAGAGAAAGTTGTGGACTTGATTGCGGTTACCACGCCCTAATTAATTGAGCATTAAACCAAATGCGTCTAAAGTCTCTCTGGTGGTGGAAATGCATTGAGAGAAATGCATCATAATGAAGCGCCCCCTGTAAACTGTGACGGAGGGAGGAGTAGTATGAAGGTGCAAAACCAAGTACGCGTATGGCCAGTCGGTCAACGCACCTCCTCTTGGCATATCACTGACATGTGGGACCGGAGTGTGAGCAAACCGATCTCAATTGACGGCAAAATGGCCAACCCTCCATTCCTTGAGAGAGACGAGGAGTGAGAACACTCAGACGGGCTCGCACGGAGGCCAAGATATATTCGAGCATGGTCGATCGATATCATCATTACATGTTGGGCTAGCGTTTTCCGCCCTTCTCCCGAATAAATGTGTACTTTATTAGAGATTAAAAAAAATAAGAGTACAGACGCTCCACCATGCGGTTCTAGTAGTAGTACTACTCGTACTACTAAACCTTGCGCTTGGCTCTTCGCCTCTTCGTGAAGTCGAACAATGATGGTACTCCGCATGTTGGGTACTACAGTGTATGCCTCTAGCAATCTGACACCGAATGTCGGATATCGGGTTCCGGCAAAACCCTTAAGGTTCGAACTCTAGGGTGCGCACGAAGATCTCTCCCTACCGAAACATACCCCCCAGCCTCACCGCGATTCTAAGCTAGATCGATGAACAACACAAGAGACACGAGGTTTATACTGGTTCGGGCCATCGTTGTGGTGTAATACCCTAATCCATTGTGTGGTGTGGTGGATTGCCTCTTGGGCTTATGATGAATAGTACAGAAGAAGAACAGCCTCGCGAGGAGAGGTGTTATTGTGCTTGGTGGTGTGTGGGTGAGCTGGGTCCGGGATCCCCTTCTACGGTGGTGGGTAGCCCTATTTATAGCCCTGGTCCTCTTCCCAAATATTGAGCGGGAAGGGATCCAACAACGGCCATTTTGAAAGGGGACAACTAGTACAAGCTATCCTGACTAAAGGTGGTCTTCGACTGCCAAAGGTGCTGGTGATAACGCCGTCTTGGGCTCCATGGTGACCTCCGTCCTGCCGTCCTGCTGGTCTTGGTCTCGTTGCACCGATAAGGAAACCTTTGCCTGATGCCTCGGTACTCCGCGCCTGCGCTTGGCTCCTTTGCACCAAAGAGGAAACGAGGACACTGTGCGGGCTGGCGCCCGCCTGCCGCCCGCCTGGTCTCGATCGTCATGGCTTGCGCCATGGGCACCTCGTGAGGTACCCTCTGCCTTGATCTCTCCGCCTCCTCGCGAGCCTGCCTGGTGAGGCCGCACCTGAGGAGGCCTTGCGTCGTCCGCCCCGCGAGGCTTGGCCCCTCGCGAGGGTCTTGAGATTTGGTTGATGAAGATTGGTCGTACCGGGCCACTGGTTGAGCCACGCTGCAGGCCGCAGGCAGGCAAGTCTGGGGACCCTCGTTCCCAGAACGCCGACAGTAGCCCCCGGGCCCAAGGCGCGCTCAGACTTGGCTTAGCAGCGAAGCCAAAGGGCAAATGCGGAGCGCCGCGGGCCCCCACAGCCTGCGGCCTTGGTCGACGCGTGGCGACTGGTTGGACGTGGGCGTCTCCGCTTCCCCACGCTGCCTCAGCAACTGCCCGACAGACAAAAGGCTGGCTTGGGTAAGGCTTTCCTTCATTGCTCTCCTTCGCCTTGCTCCAGATCCCCTTCCTCGCCCCCTGCTTCCAAAATCTCCAGATCCGCTCCACTCCTTCCCTTTCAGCGAGCAATGCCACCCTGCAAGGCCAAGGTCGACGCGCTGCCGGCTTGGTACTCGCCGGCCCTGGACGCCCCCAATATGTCGGAGAAGAATCTCGCCGCTACGCGCCTGATGACGGCGGTGGAGGGCAGCGAGATGGGGGAGACCGAACTCCGGGCTAGCTCCGCCGAGCCGGAGGCTAAGGGGAGCACCTTCTACCCCTTCTTCATGAACGCCGTTGTCGCCGGCCTGGTTCCTCCCTTCTCAGAGTTCTGTTGGGTAACGTAGCAATAATTCAAAATTTTCCTACGTGTCACCAAGATCAATCTAGGAGATGCTAGAAACGAGAGAGAGGGAGTGCATCTTCATACCCTTGAAGATCGCTAAGCGGAAGCGTTACAAGAGCGCGGTTGATGGAGTCGTACTCGCAGCGATTCAAATCGCGGAAGATCCGATCTAGCGCCGAACGGACGGCGCCTCCGCGTTCAACACACGTACAGCCCGGGGACGTCTCCTCCTTCTTGATCCAGCAAGGGGAGAGGAGAAGTTGAGGGAGAACTCCAGCAGCACGACGGCGTGGTGGCAATGGAGCTCGTGGTTCTCCGGCAGAGCTTCGCCAAGCACTACGGAGGAGGAGGAGGAGGTGTATGAGGAGGGAGGGCTGCGCCAGGGAAGAGGTGGGGCTGCCCTCCCACCCCTCCACTATATATAGGGGCAAGGGGAGAGGGGGAGGCGCCCTAGGGTTTCCCCTAGGGGGCGGCGGGCAAGCAAATTGGATCTCCCTAGGGAAAATCCTAGGGAGACTTGCCCCCCAAGCCAAGCAGGTGGAGGCTTGCCTCCCAAGCCAGGTGGAGGCGCCCCACCTCCCCAAGTAACGTGGGAAAGGGTGTGGGGGGCGCACCACCCCTTAGTGGGCTGGTTTGCCCCTTCCCCTTTGTCCCATGAGGCCCTCCAACACTTGTCGGGGCTCCTGAAACACCTTTCGGTCATGCTAGCCATAGCCTGGTACCCCCGGAACACTTCTGGACTCCAATACCCTTCCTCCAATATATCGATCTTCACCGCCGGACCATTCCGGAACTCCTCGTGATGTCCGGGATCTCATCCGGGACTCCGAACAACCTTCGGTAACCACATACTATTTCCCATAACAACTCTAGCGTCACCGAACCTTAAGTGTGTAGACCCTACGGGTTCGGGAACCATGCAGACATGACCGAGACACCTCTCCGGCACCAATAGCGGGATCTGGATACCCATATTAGCTCCCACATGTTCCACGATGATCTCATCGGATGAACCACGATGTCGGGGATTCAATCAATCCCGTATACAATTCCCTTTGTCTATCGGCATGTTACTTGCCCGAGATTCGATCGTCGGTATCCCAATACCTCGTTCAATCTTGTTACCGGCAAGTCTCTTTACTCGTTCCGTAACGCATGATCCCGTGGCTAACTCCTTAGTCACATTGAGCTCATTATGATGATGCATTACCGAGTGGGCCCAGAGATACCTCTCCGTCATACGGAGTGACAAATCCCAGTCTCGATTCGTGCCAACCCAACAGACACTTTCGGAGATACCTGTAGTGTACCTTTATAGCCACCCAGTTACGTTGTGACGTTTGGTACACCCAAAGCATTCCTACGGTATCCGGGAGTTGCACAATCTCATGGTCTAAGGAAATGATACTTGACATTAGAAAAGCTCTTAGCAAACGAACTACACGATCTTGTGCTATGCTTAGGATTGGGTCTTGTCCATCACATCATTCTCCTAATGATATGATCCCGTTATCAATGACATCCAATGTCCATGGTCAGGAAACCATAACCATCTATTAATCAATGAGCTAGTCAACTAGAGGCTTACTAGGGACATGTTGTGGTCTATGTATTCACACATGTATTACGGTTTCCAGTTAATACAATTATAGCATGAACAATAGACAATTATCATGAACAAGGAAATACAATAATAACCATTTTATTATTGCCTCTAGGGCATATTTCCAACAGTCTCCCACTTGCACTAGAGTCAATAATCTAGTTCACATCACTATGTGATTGTAATGAATCCAACACCCATGGGGTTTGTTCATATCTCGCTTGTGAGAGAGGTTTTTAGTCAACGGGTCTGAACCTTCCAGATCCGTGTGTGCTTTACAAATCTCTATGTTATCTTGTAGATGCAGCTACCACGCGCTACTTGGAGCTATTCCAAATAACTGCTCTACTATACGAATCCGGTTTACTACTCAGAGTCATCCGGATTAGTGTCAAAGTTTGCATCGACGTAACCCTTTACGACGAACTCTTTTACCACCTCCATAATCGAGAAAATTCCTTAGTCCACTAGTTACTAAGGATAAGTTCGACCGCTGTCATGTGATCCATTCCTGGATCACTCTTGTACCCCTTGACTGACTCATGGCAAGGCACACTTCAGGTGCGGTACACAGCATAGCATACTATAGAGCCTACGTCTAAAGCATAGGGGACGACCTTCGTCCTTTCTCTCTCTTCTGTCATGGTCAGGTCTTGAGTCTTACTCAATACTCACACCTTGTAACACAGCCAAGAACTCCTTCTTTGCTGATCTATTTTGAACTCCTTCAAAATCTTGTCACGGTATGTATTCATTTGAAAGTACTATTAAGCGTTTTTGATCTATCCTTATAGATCTTGATGCTCAATGTTCAAGTAGCTTAATCCAGGTTTTCCATTGAAAAACACTTTTCAAATAACCTTGTATGCTTTCCAGAAATTCTACATCATTTCTGATCAACAATATGTTAACAACATATACTCATCAAAAATTCTATAGTGCTCCCACTCACTTCTTTGGAAATACAAGTTTCTCATAAACTTTGTATAAACCCAAAATCTTTGATCATCTCATCAAAGCGTACATTCCAGCTCCGAGATGCTTACTCCAGTCCTTAGAAGGATTGCTGGAGCTTTGCATACTTGTTAGCATATTTCAGGATTGACAAAACCTTCTGGTTGTATCACATACAACTTTTCCTCAAGAAAATCATCGAGGAAAAAATGTTTTGACATCCTATCTGCAAGATTTCATAAATAATGCAGTAACTGCTAATATAATTCCAACAGACTCTTAGCATCGCTACGAGTGAGAAAATCTCATCGTAGTCAACTCCTTGAACTTGTCGGAAAACAGCTTAACGACAAGTCGAGCTTTCTTAATGGTGATACTTACCATCATTGTCTGTCTTCCCTTTTAAAATCCATCTGCACCCAACAGCCTTACGACCATCAAGTAGTTCTTCCAAAGTCTACACTTTGTTTTTATACATGGATCCTCTCTTGGATTTTATGGCCTCGAGCCATTCGTCGGAATTCGGGCCCACCATCGCTTCTCCATAGCTCGTATGTTCATTGTTGTGTAGCAACATGACTTCCAAGACAGGATTACGTACCACTCTGAAGTAGTACGCATCCTTGTCGTCCTACGAGGTTTGGTAGTGACTTGATCCGAAGTTTCATGATCACTATCATAAGCTTCCACTTCAATTGGTGTAGGTTCCACAGGAACAACTTCTTGTGCCCTGCTACACACTAGTTGAAGTGACGGTTCAATAACCTCATCAAGTCTCCACCATCCTCCCACTCAATTCTTTCGAGAGAAACTTTTCCTCGAGAAAGGACCCGTTTCTAGAAACAATCACTTTTGCTTCCAGATCTGAAATAGGAGGTGTACCCAACTGTTTTGGGTATTCTATGAAGATGCATTTATCCGCTTTGGGTTCGAGCTTATCAGCCTGAAACTTTTTCACATAAGCGTTGCAGCCCCAAACTTTTAAGAAACGACAGCTTAGGTTTCTCTAAACCATAGTTCATACGGTGTCGTCTCAATGGAATTGCGTGGTGCCCTATTTAAAGTGAATGCGGTTGTCTCTAATGCCTAACCCATAAACGATAGTGTAATTCGATAAGAGACATCATGGTATGCACCATATCCAATAGGGTGCAGTTATGATGTTCGGACACACCATCACACTATGGTGTTCCAGGCGGTATTGGTCGTGAAACAATTTCCACAATTTCTTAATTGTGTGCCAAACTCGTAACTCAGATATTCATCTCTATGATCATATCACAGACATTTTATCCTCTTGTCACGACGATCTCCAACTTCACTCTGAAATTACTTGAACCTTTCAATAATTCAGACTTGTGTTTCATCAAGTAAATATACTCAGCATCTACTCAAATCATCTGTGAAGCAAGAACATAACGATATCCACTGCATGCCTCAGCACTCATTGGACTGCACACATCAAAATGTATTACTTCCAATAAGTTGCTTTCTTGTTCCATCTTACTGAAAACGAGGCCTTTCAGTCATCTTGCCCATGTGGTATGATTTGCATGTCTCAAGTGATTCAAAATCAAGTGAGTCCAAACGATCCATCTGTATGGACTTTCTTCATGTATATATACTAATAGACATGGTTCGCATGTCTCAATCTTTTAAAAAACGAGTGAGTCCAAAGATCCATCAACATGGAGCTTCTTCATGCGTTTTATACCAATATGACTCAAGTGGCAGTGCCACAAGTATGTGGTACTATCATTACTATCTTATATCTTTTGGCATGAACATGTGTATCACTACGATCGAGATTCAATAAACCATTCATTTTAGGTGCAAGACCATTGAAGGTATTATTCAAATAGACAGAGTAACCATTATTCTCCTTAAATGAATAACCGTATTGCGATAAACATAATCCAATCATGTCTATGCTCAACGCGAACACCAAATAACAATTATTTAGGTTTAACACCAATCTCGATGGTAGAGGGAGCATGCGATGCTTTATCACATCAACCTTGGAAACACTTCCAACACATATCGTCATCTCACCTTTAGCTAGTCTTCGTTTATTCCGTAGCCTTTTATTTCGAGTTACCAACACTTAGCAACCGAACCGGTATCTAATACCCTGGTGCTAGTAGGAGTACTAGTAAAGTACACATTAATATGATGTATATCCAATATACTTCTGTCGACCTTGCCTACCTTCTCATCTACCAAGTATCTAGGGTAGTTTTGCTTCAGTGACCGTTCCCCTCATTACAGAAGCATTTAGTCTCGGGTTTGGGTTCAACCTTGGGTTTCTTCACTAGAGCAGCAACCGATTTGCCGTTTCATGAAGTATCCCTTCTTTCCCTTGCCCTTCTTGAAACTAGTGGTTTTACTAACCATCAACAATTGATGCTCCTACTTGATTTCTACTTTCGTGGTGTCAAACATCACGAATAGCTCAAGGATCATCATATCTATCCCTGATTTGTTATAGTTCATCACGAAGCTCTAGTAGCTTGGTGGTAGTGACTTTGGAGAACCATCACTATCTCATCTGGAAGATTAACTCCCACTCGATTCAAGCGATTGTAGTACTCAGACAATCTGAGCACATACTCAACGGTTGAGCTTTTCTCCCTTAGTTTGCAGGCTTAAGAAACTTGTCAGAGGTCTCATACCTGTTGACGTGGGCACGAGCCTAAAATCCCAATTTCAGCTCTTGGAACATCTCATATGTTCCGCGACGTTTCAAAATATCTTCGGTGCCTCAATTCTAAACCGTTCAACATTACGCACTGAACTATCACGTAGTCATCAAAACGTGTATGTCAGATGTTCGCAACATCCACAAACGACGCTCGAGGTTCAGCACACCGAGTGGTGCATTAAGGACATAAGCCTTCTGTGCAGCAATGAGGACAATCCTCAGTTTACGGACCCAGTCCGCATAATTGCTACTATCAACTTTCAACTAAATTTTCTCTAGGAACATATCTTAAACAGTAGAACTAAAGCGTAAGCTATGACATAATTTGCAAAGACCTTTTGACTATGTTCATGATAATTAAGTTCATCTAATTATTTAATGAACTCCCACTCAGATAGACATCCCTCTAGTCATCTAAGTGATACATGATCCGAGTCAACTAGGCCGTGTCCGATCATCACGTGAGACGGACTAGTCATCATCGGTGAACATCTCCATGTTGATCGTATCTACTATACGACTCATGTTCGACCTTTTGGTCTCTTGTGTTCCGAGGCCATGTCTGTACATGCTAGGCTCATCAAGTCAACCTAAGTGTTTCGCATGTGTAAAACTGGCTTACACCCGTTGTATGCGAACATTAGAATCTATCACACCCGATCTGTTGGGAATCGTAGCATAATTTTAAAATTTTCCTACGTTCACCAAGATGCATCTATGGAGTCTACTAGCAACGAGGGGAAAGGAGTGCATCTACATACCCTTGTAGATCACGAGCGGAAGCCTTCCAATGAACGTGGATGACGGAGTCGTACTCGCCGTGATCCAAATCACCGATGACCGAGTGCCGAACGGACGGCACCTCCGCGTTCAACACACGTACGGTGCAGCGACGTCTCCTCCTTCTTGATCCAGCAAGGGGGAAGGAGAGGTTGATGGAGATCCAACAGCACGACGGCGTGGTGGTGGATGTAGCGGGTCTCCGGCAGGGCTTCGCCGAGCTTCTGCGAGAGAGAGAGAGGTGTTGTAGGGGAGGAGGGAGGCGCCCAAGGCTGTAGGTTGCTGCCCTCCCTCCCCCCCTTTATATAGGCCCCTTTGGGAGGGGGGGCCGGCCAAAACCCATCTAGGGTTGGGGGGCGGCGGCCAAGGGGTGGAAGGGGTTGCCTTGCCCCCCAAGCCAAGGGGGAAGTCCCCCCACCCTAGGGTTCCCAACCCTAGGCAATGGGGGGAGGCCCAAGGGGGGGCGCCCAGCCCACTAGGGGCTGGTTCCCTTCCACTTTCAGCCCATGGGGCCCTCCGGGATAGGTGGCCCCACCCGGTGGACCCCCGGGACCCTTCCGGTGGTCCCGGTACAATACCGGTAACCCCCGAAACTTTCCCGGTGGCCGAAACTTGACTTCCTATATATAATTCTTCACCTCCGGACCATTCCGGAACCTCTCGTGACGTCCGGGATCTCATCCGGGACTCCTAGCAACTTTCGGGTTTCCGCATACATATATCTCTACAACCCTAGCGTCACCGAACCTTAAGTGTGTAGACCCTACGGGTTCGGGAGACATGCAGACATGACCGAGACGCCTCTCCGGTCAATAACCAACAGCGGGATCTGGATACCCATGTTGGCTCCCACATGTTCCATGATGATCTCATCGGATGAACCACGGTGTCGAGGATTCAATCAATCCCGTATACAATTCCCTTAGTCAATCGGTATGTTACTTGCCCGAGATTCGATCGTCGGTATCCCAATACCTTGTTCAATCTCGTTACCGGCAAGTCTCTTTACTCGTACCGCAATGCATGATCCCGTGACTAACGCCTTAGTCACATTGAGCTCATTATGATGATGCATTACCGAGTGGGCGCAGAGATACCTCTCCGTCACACGGAGTGACAAATCCAGTCTCGATCCGTGCCAACCCAACAGACACTTTCGGAGATACCCGTAGTGCACCTTTATAGTCACCCAGTTACGTTGTGACGTTTGGCACACCCAAAGCACTCCTACGGTATCCGGGAGTTGCACGATCTCATGGTCTAAGGAAAAGATACTTGACATTGGAAAAAGCTCTAGCAAACGAAACTACATGATCTTTTATGCTATGCTTAGGATTGGGTCTTGTCCATCACATCATTCTCCTAATGATGTGATCCCGTTATCAATGACATCCAATGTCCATAGTCAGGAAACCATGACTATCTGTTGATCAATGAGCTAGTCAACTAGAGGCTTACTAGGGACACGTTGTGGTCTATGTATTCACACATGTATTACGATTTCCGGACAATACAATTATAGCATGAATAATAGACAATTATCATGAGCAAAGAAATATAATAATAACCATTTATTATTGCCTCTAGGGCATATTTCCAACAGTCTCCCACTTGCACTAGAGTCAATAATCTAGTTACATTATGATGAATCGAACACCCATTGCGTCCTGGTGTTGATCATGTTTTGCCCTAGGGAGAGGTTTAGTCAACGGATCTGCTACATTCAGGTCCGTATGTACTTTACAAATATCTATGTCTCCATTTTGAACACTTTCACGAATGGAGTTGAAGCGACGCTTGATATGCCTGGTCTTCCTGTGAAACCTGGGCTCCTTCGCAATGGCAATAGCTCCAGTGTTGTCACAGTAGAGAGTCATCGGGCCCGACGCATTGGGAATCACCCCTAGGTCGGTAATGAACTCCTTCATCCAGACTGCTTCCTGTGCTGCCTCCGAGGCTGCCATGTACTCCGCTTCACATGTAGATCCCGCCACGACGCTTTGCTTGCAACTGCACCAGCTTACTGCTCCTCCATTCAAAATATACACGTATCCGGTCTGTGACTTCGAGTCATCCAGATCTGTGTCGAAGCTAGCGTCGACGTAACCCTTTACGACGAGCTCTTCGTCACCTCCATAAACGAGAAACATATCCTTAGTCCTCTTCAGGTACTTCAGGATATTCTTGACCGCTGTCCAGTGTTCCATGCCGGGATTACTTTGGTACCTTCCTACCAAACTTACGGCAAGGTTTACATCAGGTCTGGTACACAGCATGGCATACATAATAGACCCTATGACCGAGGCATAGGGGATGACACTCATCTTTTCTATATCTTCTGCCGTGGTCGGGCATTGAGCCGTGCTCAATTGCACACCTTGCAATACAGGCAAGAACCCCTTCTTGGACTGATCCATACTGAACTTCTTCAATATCTTGTCAAGGTATGTACTCTGTGAAAGACCAATGAGGCGTCTTGATCTATCTCTATAGATCTTGATGCCTAATATATAAGCAGCTTCTCCAAGGTCCTTCATTGAAAAACACTTATTCAAATAGGCCTTTATACTTTCCAAGAATTCTATATCATTTCCCATCAATAGTATGTCATCCACATATAATATGAGAAATGCTACAGAGCCCCCACTCACTTTCTTGTAAACACAGGCTTCTCCATAAGTCTGTGTAAACCAAACGCTTTGATCATCTCATCAAAGCGAATGTTCCAACTCCGAGATGCTTGCACCAGCCCATAGATTGAGCGCTGGAGCTTGCATACTTTGTTAGCATTCTTAGGATCGAAAAAACCTTCCGGCTGCATCATATACAACTCTTCCTTAAGGAAGCCATTAAGGAATGCCGTTTTGACGTCCATCTGCCATATCTCATAATCATAGTATGCGGCAATTGCTAACATGATTCGGACGGACTTCAGCTTTGCTACGGGTGAGAAAGTCTCACCGTAGTCAACCCCTTGAACTTGTCGATAACCCTTAGCGACAAGTCGAGCTTTGTAGATGGTCACATTACCATCTGCGTCCGTCTTCTTCTTAAAGATCCATTTGTTTTCTATGGCTCGCCGATCATCGGGCAAGTCAGTCAAAGTCCATACTTCGTTTTCATACATGGATCCTATCTCGGATTTCATGGCCTCTAGCCATTTGTCGGAATCCGGGCCCGCCATCGCTTCTTCATAGTTCGAAGGTTCACCGTTGTCTAACAACATGATTTCCAGGATAGGGTTGCCGTACCACTCTGGTGCGGAACGTGTCCTCTTGGACCTACGAAGTTCAGTAACTTGATCTGAAGCTTCATGATCATCATCATTAACTTCCTCCCCAGTCGGTGTAGGCACCACAGGAACATTTTCCCGCGCTGCGCTACTTTCCGGTTCGGAAGGGGTGACTATCACCTCATCAAGTTCCACTTTCCTCCCACTCAATTCTTTCAAGAGAAACTCCTTCTCCAGAAAGGACCCGTTCTTGGCAACGAAGATCTTGCCTTCGGATCTGAGGTAGAAGGTATACCCAATAGTTTCCTTAGGGTATCCTATGAAGATGCATTTTTCCGACTTGGGTTCGAGCTTTTCAGGTTGAAGTTTCTTGACATAAGCATCGCATCCCCAAACTTTTAGAAACGACAGCTTAGGTTTCTTCCCAAACCATAATTCATACGGTGTCGTCTCAACGGATTTCAACGGAGCCCTATTTAAAGTGAATGCGGCAGTCTCTAAAGCATAACCCCAAAATGAGAGCGGTAAATCGGTAAGAGACATCATAGATCGCACCATATCCAATAGAGTGCGATTACGACGTTCGGACACACCATTTCTCTGAGGTGTTCCAGGCGGCGTGAGTTGTGAAACTATTCCACATTTCTTTAAGTGTGCACCAAACTCGTGACTTAAATATTCTCCACCACGATCTGATCGTAAGAATTTTATTTTCCTGTCACGTTGATTCTCAACTTCACTCTGAAATTCCTTGAACTTTTCAAAGGTTTCAGACTTGTGTTTCATTAGGTAGACATACCCATATCTACTTAAATCATCAGTGAGAGTGAGAACATAACGATATCCTCCGCGAGCCTCAACACTCATTGGACCACACACATCGGTATGTATGATTTCCAATAAGTTGGTTGCTCGCTCCATTGTTCCGGAGAACGGAGTCTTGGTCATCTTACTCATGAGGCATTGTTCGCACGTGTCAAATGATTCATAATCAAGAGACTCCAAAAGTCCATCTGCATGGAGCTTCTTCATGCGCTTGACACCAATGTGACCAAGGCGGCAGTGCCACAAGTATGTGGGACTATCGTTATCAACTTTACATCTTTTGGTATTCACACTATGAACATGTGTAACATCACGTTCGAGATTCATCAAAAATAAACTATTGACCAGCGGGGCATGACCATAAAACATATCTCTCAAATAAATAGAACAACCATTATTCTCGGATTTAAATGAGTAGCCATCTCGAATTAAACGAGATCCAGATACAATGTTCATGCTCAAAGCTGGCACTAAATAACAATTATTGAGGTTTGAAACTAATCCCGTGGGTAGATGCAGAGGTAGCGTGCCGACGGCGATCACATCGACCTTGGAACCATTCCCGACGCGCATCGTCACCTCGTCCTTCGCCAGTCTCCGTTTATTCCGTAGTTCCTGTTTTGAGTTACAAATATGAGCAACCGCACCGGTATCAAATACCCAGGAGCTACTACGAGTACTGGTAAGGTACACATCAATTACATGTATATCACATATACCTTTGGTGTTGCCAGCCTTCTTCTTGTCCGCTAAGTATTTGGGGCAGTTCCGCTTCCAGTGACCACTTCCCTTGCGATAAAAGCACTCAGTCTCGGGCTTGGGTCCATTCCTTGACTTCTTCCCAGTAACTGGTTTACCGGGCGCGGCAACTCCCTTGCCGTCCTTCTTGAAGTTCTTCTTACCCTTGCCCTTCTTGAACTTAGTGGTTTTATTCACCATCAACACTTGATGTTCTTTTCTGATCTCCCCTTCCGCTGATTTCAGCATTGAATATACCTCGGGAATGGTCTTTTCCATCCCCTGCATATTGTAGTTCATCACAAAGCTCTTGTAGCTTGGTGGAAGCGACTGGAGGATTCTGTCAATGACCGCGTCATCCGGGAGATTAACTCCCAGCTGAGACAAGCGGTTGTGCAACCCAGACATTCTGAGTATGTGCTCACTAACAGAACTGTTCTCCTCCATTTTACAGCTGAAGAACTTGTCGGAGACATCATATCTCTCGACCCGGGCATGAGCTTGAAAAACCAGTTTCAGCTCCTCGAACATCTCATATGCTCCATGTTTCTCAAAACGCTTTTGGAGACCCGGTTCTAAGCTGTAAAGCATGCCGCACTGAACGAGGGAGTAATCATCAGCACGTGATTGCCAAGCGTTCATAACGTCTTGGTTCTGTGGGATTGGTGCATCACCTAGCGGTGCTTCTAAGACATAATCTTTCTTGGCTACTATGAGGATGAGCCTCAGGTTCCGGACCCAGTCCGTATAGTTGTTGCCATCATCTTTCAGCTTGGTTTTCTCTAGGAACGCGTTGAAATTGAGGACAATGTTGCCATTTGATCTACAAGACATAGTGTAAAGATTTTAGACTAAGTTCATGATAATTGAGTTCATCTAATCAAATTATTTAATGAACTCCCACTCAGATAGACATCCCTCTAGTCATCTAAGTGAAACATGATCCGAGTTTAACTAGGCCGTGTCCGGTCATCACGTGAGACGGACTAGTCAAGATCGGTGAACATCTCCATGTTGATCGTATCTTCTATACGACTCATGCTCGACCTTTCGGTCCTCCGTGTTCCGAGGCCATGTCTGTACATGCTAGGCTCGTCAAGTCAACCTAAGTGTATTGCGTGTGTTCCGAGGCCATGTCTGTACATGCTAGGCTCGTCAACACCCGTTGTATTCGAACGTTAGAATCTATCACACCCGATCATCACGTGGTGCTTCGAAACAATGAACCTTCGCAACGGTGCACAGTTAGGGTGAACACTTTCTTGAAATTATTATAAGGGATCATCCTACTTGCTACCATCGTTCTAAGCAAATAAGATGCAAAAACATGATAAACATCACATGCAATCAAATAGTGACATGATATGGCCAATATCATTATGCTCCTTTGATCTCCATCTTCGGGGCACCATGATTATCTTCGTCACCGGCATGACACCATGATCTCCATCATCATGATCTCCATCATTGTGTCTTCATGAAGTCGTCACGCCAATGATTTCTTCTACTTCTATGGCTAACGCGTTTAGCAATAAAGTAAAGTAATTTACATGGCGTTATTCAATGACACGCAGGTCATACAAAATAATAAAGACAACTCCTATGGCTCCTGCCGGTTGTCATACTCATCGACATGCAAGTTGTGATTCCTATTACAAGAATATGATCAATCTCATACATCACATATATCATTCATCACATCTTCTGGCCATGTCACATCACATAGCACTTGCTGCAAAAACAACTTAGACGTCCTCTAATTGTTGTTGCAAGTTTTTTTTAGTGGTTTGTAGGTTTCTAGCAAGAACGTTTCTTACCTACGTATGACCACAACGTGATTTGCCAATTTCTATTTACCCTTCATAAGGACCCTTTTCATCGAATCCGTTCCGACAAAAGTAGGAGAGACAGACACCCGCTAGCCACCTTATGCAACTAGTGCATGTCAATCGGTGGAACCTGTCTCACGTAAGCGTACGTGTAAGGTCGGTCCGGGCCGCTTCATCCTACAATGCCGCCGAAACAAGAAAAGACTAGTAGCGTCAAGAAGAATTGGCAAACTCAACGCCCACAACTGCTTTGTGTTCTACTCGTGCATAGTAACTACGCATAGGCCTGGCTCTAATACCACTGTTGGGAATCGTAGCATAATTTTAAAATTTTCCTACGTTCACCAAGATGCATCTATGGAGTCTACTAGCAACGAGGGGAAAGGAGTGCATCTACATACCCTTGTAGATCGCGAGCGGAAGCGTTCCAATGAACGTGGATGACGGAGTCGTACTCGCCGTGATCCAAATCACCGATGACCGAGTGCCGAACGGACGGCACCTCTGCGTTCAACACACGTACGGTGCAGCGACGTCTCCTCCTTCTTGATCCAGCAAGGGGGAAGGAGAGGTTGATGGAGATCCAACAGCACGACGGCGTGGTGGTGGATGTAGCGGGTCTCCGGCAGGGCTTCGCCGAGCTTCTGCGAGAGAGAGAGAGAGGTGTTGCAGGGGAGGAGGGAGGCGCCCAAGGGTGTAGGTTGCTGCCCTCCCTCCCCCTTTATATAAGCCCCCTTGGGAGGGGGGGCCGGCCAAAACCCATCTAGGGTTGGGGGGGCGGCGGCCAAGGGGTGGAAGGGGTTGCCTTGCCCCCCAAGCCAAGGGGGAAGTCCCCCCACCCTAGGATTCCCAACCCTAGGTGCATGGGGGGAGGCCCAAGGGGGGGCGCCCAGCCCACTAGGGGCTGGTTCCCTTCCACTTTCAGCCCATGGGGCCCTCCGGGATAGGTGGCCCCACCCGGTGGACCCCCGGGACCCTTCCGGTGGTCCCGGTACAATACCGGTAACCCCCGAAACTTTCCCGGTGGCCGAAACTTGACTTCCTATATATAATTCTTCACCTCCGGACCATTCCGGAACCTCTCGTGACGTCCGGATCTCATCCGGGACTCCGAACAACTTTCGGGTTTCCGCATACATATATCTCTACAACCCTAGCATCACCGAACCTTAAGTGTGTAGACCCTACGGGTTCGGGAGACATGCAGACATGACCGAGACGCCTCTCCGGTCAATAACCAACAGCGGGATCTGGATACCCATGTTGGCTCCCACATGTTCCACGCTGATCTCATCGGATGAACCACGGTGTCGAGGATTCAATCAATCCCGTATACAATTCCCTTTGTCAATCGGTATGTTACTTGCCCGAGATTCGATCGTCGGTATCCCAATACCTTGTTCAATCTCATTACCGGCAAGTCTCTTTACTCGTACCGCAATGCATGATCCCGTGACTAACGCCTTAGACACATTGAGCTCATTATGATGATGCATTACCGAGTGGGCCCAGAGATACCTCTCCGTCACACGGAGTGACAAATCCTAGTCTCGATCCGTGCCAACCCAACAGACACTTTCGGAGATACCCGTAGTGCACCTTTATAGTCACCCAGTTACGTTGTGACGTTTGGCACACCCAAAGCACTCCTACGGTATCCGGGAGTTGCACGATCTCATGGTCTAAGGAAAAGATACTTGACATTGGAAAAAGCTCTAGCAAACGAAACTACACGATCTTTTATGCTATGCTTAGGATTGGGTCTTGTCCATCACACCATTCTCCTAATGATGTGATCCCGTTATCAATGACATCCAATGTCCATAGTCAGGAAACCATGACTATCTGTTGATCAACGAGCTAGTCAACTAGAGGCTTACTAGGGACACGTTGTGGTCTATGTATTCACACATGTATTACGATTTCCAGACAATACAATTATAGCATGAATAATAGACAATTATCATGAACAAAGAAATATAATAATAACCATTTATTATTGCCTCTAGGGCATATTTCCAACAGTCTCCCACTTGCACTAGAGTCAATAATCTAGTTACATTGTGATGAATCGAACACCCATTGTGTCCTGGTGTTGATCACGTTTTGCCCTAGGGAGAGGTTTAGTCAACGGATCTGCTACATTCAGGTCCGTATGTGCTTTACAAATATCTATGTCTCCATTTTGAACACTTTCACGGATCTCCATCATCATGATCTCCATCATTGTGTCTTCATGAAGTTGTCTCGCCAACTATTACTTCTACTACTATGGCTAACGGCTAGCAATAAAGTAAAGTAATTACATGGCGCTTTCATTGACACGCAGGTCATACAATAAATTAAGACAACTCCTATGGCTCCTGCCGGTTGTCATACTCATCGACATGCAAGTCATGATTCCTATTACAAGAACATGATCAATCTCATACATCACATATATCATTCATCACATCCTTTTGGCCATATCACATCACATAGCATACCCTGCAAAAACAAGTTAGACGTCCTCTAATTGTTGTTGCATGTTCTACGTGGCTGCTATGGGTTTCTAGCAAGAACATTTCTTACCTACGCAAAAGCCACAACGGTGATATGCCAATTGCTATTTACCCTTCATAAGGACCCTTTTCATCGAATCCGATCCGACTAAAGTGGGAGAGACAGACACCCGCTAGCCACCTTATGCATCAAGTGCATGTCAATCGGTGGAACCTGTCTCACGCAAGAGTACGTGTAAGGTCGGTCCGGGCCGCTTCATCCCACAATGCCGCTGAATCAAGATAAGACTAGTAACGGTAAGCAAATTGAACAAATCATCGCCCACAACTACTTTGTGTTCTACTCGTGCATAGAATCTACGCATAGACCTGGCTCTGATACCACTGTTGGGTAACGTAGCAATAATTCAAAATTTTCCTACGTGTCACCAAGATCAATCTAGGAGATGCTAGCAACGAGAGAGAGGGAGTGCATCTTCATACCCTTGAAGATCGCTAAGAGGAAGCGTTACAAGAACGCGGTTGATGGAGTCGTACTCGCATCGATTCAGATCGCGGAAGATCCGATCTAGCGCCGAACGGACGGCGCCTCCACGTTCAACACACGTACAGCCCGGGGACGTCTCCTCCTTCTTGATCCAGCAAGGGGAGAGGAGAAGTTGAGGGAGAACTCCAGCAGCACGACAGCGTGGTGGCAATGGAGTTCGTGGTTCTCCGGCAGAGGTTCGCTAAGCACTACGGAGGAGGAGGAGGAGGTGTATGAGGAGGGAGGGCTGCGCCAGGGCAGAGGTGCGGCTGCCCTCCCACCCCTCCACTATATATAGGGGCAAGGGGAGAGGGGGAGGCGCCCTAGGGTTTCCCCTAGGGGGCGGCGGCCAAGCAGATTGGATCTCCCTAGGGAAAATCCTTGGGAGACTTGCCCCCCAAGCCAAGCAGGTGGAGGCTTGCCTCCCAAGCCAGGTGGAGGCGCCCCACCTCCCCAAGTAACGTGGGAAAGGGTGTGGGGGCGCACCACCCCTTAGTGGGCTGGTTTGCCCCTTCCCCTTTGTCCCATGAGGCCCTCCAACACTTGTCGGGGCTCCCGAAACACCTTCCGGTCATGCTGGCCATAGCCTGGTACCCCCGGAATACTTCCGGACTCCAATACCCTTCGTCCAATATATCGATCTTCACCGCCGGACCATTCCAGAACTCCTCGTGATGTCCGGGATCTCATCCAGGACTCCGAACAACCTTCGGTAACCACATACTATTTCCCATAACAACTCTAGCGTCACCGAACCTTAAGTGTGTAGACCCTACGGGTTCGGGAACCATGCAGACATGACCGAGACACCTCTCCGGCCAATAACCAATAGCGGGATCTAGATACCCATATTGGCTCCCACATGTTCCACGATGATCTCATCGGATGAACCACGATGTCGGGGATTCAATCAATCCCGTATACAATTCCCTTTGTCTATCGGCATGTTACTTGCCCGAGATTCGATCGTCGGTATCCCAATACCTCGTTCAATCTTGTTACCGGCAAGTCTCTTTACTTGTTCCGTAACTCATGATCCCATGGCTAACTCCATAATCACATCGAGCTCATTATGATTATGCATTACCGAGTGGGCCCAGAGATACCTCTCCGTCATACGGAGTGACAAATCCCAGTCTCGATTCGTGCCAACCCAACAGACACTTTCGGAGATACCTGTAGTGTACCTTTATAGCCACCCAGTTACGTTGTGACGTTTGGTACACCCAAAGCATTCCTACGGTATCCGGGAGTTGCACAATCTCATGGTCTAAGGAAATGATACTTGACATTAGAAAAGCTCATAGCAAACGAACTACACGATCTTGTGCTATGCTTAGGATTGGGTCTTGTCCATCACATTATTCTCCTAATGATGTGATCCCGTTATCAATGACATCCAATGTCCATGGTCAGGAAACCATAACCATCTATTGATCAACGAGCTAGTCAACTAGAGGCTTACTAGGGACATGTTGTGGTCTATGTATTCACACATGTATTACGGTTTCCAGTTAATACAATTATAGCATGAACAATAGAAAATTATCATGAACAAGGAAATACAATAATAACCATTTTATTATTGCCTCTAGGGCATATTTCCAACAAGTTCTTCTATGCCGTCCTACGCCATTACAGGTTGCAGGCCCTTCATCTCCATCCCAACTCCGTCCTCCTTCAGTCGATTTTCGCCTACTACTGCGAGGCGCATGTTGGGGTGATGCCGTCTGTGGCTCTGCTGCGCCACTTCTTCTCCCTCCACATCAATGGCGAGCATACCTCGGCGTGCGCCAACTTCGTTGCGTACTCCAAGGCCAACACGATCTCGAAGACCGGGAAGAGGGCCGACAACTACTGGAGTAAGTGGTTCATGATGGACGCCAGATGCATCCACTCCCTGTTGGTGCTGCCCACGGAGATGCCCCAGCCCGACGAGGGGTGGTCTCGTGCGAAGCTCGATGACAACCGTGCGAAGTCGGTGCTGGAGAAGATGAACGCCGACTTGAAGCCGGGCAACGTGAAGGCGGCAAAGTTGACAGGAGCCACGCTCCTGAGGGAGTTCCTGATGCAGCGGGTGGCTCCGCTTCAGGCGCACTCGCGCCCGTTGTGGACGCTTGGGGGCGCAAACGACGAGCTTCGTCTGAACCCGGCGGCCTTGGCCGACGAGGATCTGGCCGCAGCTCTTCGCCTCTTGGTCGGGGACGACCAGGAAGGTCTGGAGGGTGCCCCTGCTCCCCTGTTCCTCCGCGATGACTGGAAACAGGTGGTGGATGCCATGCCCACCTTTGATGGGTGCGGCTTGGTGCCGGAGGTGCCTCCTGCGGCCTAGGGGGCGATGACGCTGGTGGAAGTGTCTTCAGGTGACTCCCGTGGGGGAGGAGAGGAAGACGGAGAAGAAGAGGAGCGCAACTCGGAGGCGACCACTGAGGGGACGGGGGGGACCTCTCCCCGGCGCAGGGCCGGCATCCTCCGCACCTTGCCAGACGACGACGAGGCCGACGCCACGCGGGAGGAAGAAGGTCCACCCGCGATCACGAAAAAGACAGGTCGGCGCTGATCTCCCGAGGGGCTGCTTGTGCCCAGGCACCGCCCGAAGCCGCCTCCAGCCCTTCTGCTACGCCCTCTTCCGCTTCTGGATCTCTTGAGGCTGCACCCCGGACCACGAGGCTCTCGGGCTTCAAGCTCGGCAAGAGGTCGGTGACCTATGCCGCGATTGACCAGTAAGTGCTCGAACTCCATCTTGTTCTTGTTTTTGGTGCTGGGGCTTGACATTCTCCATCACTTGGCAGGCCGCCGGTTGCGGCGAAGAAGAAGCAGGGGGACACGACGACTCCATCTGGGGCATACTCATCTGCCGCAGCCGCTCCTTCGTCTGTGGGAAGGGGAGGCGACTATGTTCGCGCCTCCCCTGCCCGATCAACCTCGCGATGCCCGAAGGAGCGCTCCGGCGGGGTGCCAGCCCCAGTGGCCCTGCTGACTCCGGAGGTGCCGGTGCCTGATGCTACTGCTGAGGTAGTCAAGGCTCAGGAGCCCCTAGTCTACCGAGCCGTGGTTATGCTGTCGCCTCCCCCTCCTGCGCCGCTGGTTCCGGGTTCTTCTGCCTCCTCTGCTTTCTTGGACCGTGCCCTTTCCGAGTTGGGCCAGCTGCGAAAAGACCTCCAAGGCACCGACTCCCACCTGGTAGCCGGGCGCCTGGAGCTGGTCTCCGGCTGGATCCATTCTGATGCCTCCGTCCGAGCGGCACTGAGGCGGGCCGCGGCAGCTTCTGAGGAGGAGAAGCAGGCCGCCACCCAGGCCGCAGCTTCTTGCGAGGTGGCGTTGAAGGATGCAGCGGTTGCTCGGGACCGCTGCAAGGTGCTGGAGGCTAAGCTGCAGGGCTCGCGCGATGAGCACGCCAAAGAAGTTCGCGACCGCCAGACGAAGGAGGAGGAGATGAAGGCTCGGGAGGACGCCGTCAGGGACCGCGACGCCGAGCTGACGCGGCTATCGGAGTCGCAGGCTGCTGAGTGCAGCCGGCTGGAGATGCTGGAGCAGGAGCTGAGGGTGCAGAGGGCCGAGCTGTACACCAAGGCGAAGGTCTTAGCCGAGGACCGCGTGGCTTTCGCGCACCTTGAGGAGAGATCTCGCAAGGCACTGAAGACGCTCTACGAGAGCGGCTTGGAGAAGCCGCTGGCTGGCGCCGAGGACGGCCCCGCCCAGCTGCTTCCCTTCTTGGTCGAGGCGCTCGTGGAAGTTGTGACTGGCGTCGGCCCCATGGCCGAGGTAGAAGCTCCCGTTTTTTCTTCTACGGCGCTGACGCGCGTCTTTAGCCACGTCTACCTTCGCGACCCTGGCGCCAATCTCGACGAGCTGCTAGAGCCCGTGGACAACGAGCGCTTCGCCGCCGCTGCTGAAGCTGTGAAGGGCCAGGTGGAAGCCTTGCTGGGGAAGTTCCGTGCCTTCGCTTCTGCGCCCACGGCAGGCGGTGCTGCTGATCCTGCGACCCCGAGCGGCGCCACCGTAGGGGTGGAGTATCTGGTGGGCGACGGCGATGTCCAAGGGTGATCTTCTCACGGCTTCTTTTCTGTTTTAACTCCTGCAATGTGCACCATGCCTCGTGGAGTCGTTTAAACTTACGTTTGGTATTGTGAAGACAATTATGGTTTGTAATATTTGCTCCGGGATTTGCTTTGAAATCTTGCGGTTTCCTTCCTATTTGCTTTATGTTTTACGTCGGCAGAGCCCGGCCCCGCGCATACCTCAACCGCTGTTAACCCCGACCGGATCACCAGGACGGGACCAAGGAGTGAGGGGCTACGTGACAAGTTAGGCTCCTGAGTCGCGATGCTTAGGAGTCCCCCTTGATGCACAAACAGCAAATAGGGAGGGACATATGAGTAGATCTATCGTTCTACGTCGGCGGAGCCCGGCCCCGCGCATACCTCAACCGTCGTTAGCCCCGGCCAGGATGGGACTAAGGAGTGAGGGGCTATGTGATCAGTTAGGCTCCTGAGTCGCGATGCTCAGGAGTCCCCCTTGACGTCCAAACGATCTTCATACCTTGGCTTCGCTCCGGGAGAGGCGCGCGATGACCATGTTCGAGGGACCTGGCTGGATGGCGTGCACCCGGGCGTGACCTGGGCGCAGCCCCCGTGTCCAGCCCCCTCGCGTGACGCTCTCGAGGGGAGGTGTTGCGATGAGGCCAGACACTGAGCTCTGGGCTCCCTGAGGTTGATACGGTCATGGACCGCCCTCAGTTGTTTATAACCAGCGCGGAGCATAGCGCTTCCGTATGTGTACAGGCACAGCCGCTCCTCGGCAGTGTCGTCAGCAAGAGCGGAGCATGGTGCTTCCACTGGTACGTGGGAGGGGGCCCCCCTCCGGGAGGAGCCCCCCCGGGGCGCGTATAGCCCCGCCCTGACACGTGGCTTGCACGGCAGCGCTAGATGTGGTGTATCTGGGCACTCGTGAGCCAGCGCAGGACTCACGAGGCCCTACCTCAAGGCGGGTTGCGCCTGGTCATGGATCTTTGACAGCTATGTGTTCCTGCGAGATGGTTAGATACAAACGCTCTACGTCCTCAGGTCCCGGCCCTCGAGCGACCTCAGCCGCCGCTGGTATGCCAGGTCGCGATGCCGTGGACAAGGCCAGGGGGTGAGGGCTGGAGAGCCAGTAAGAGCTCCAGAGTCGTGATGCTCAGGTGCCCCCTTTTAATGCACAAGCAATTTGCATGAGGGAGTGGAGGCCCGTGGTGGGCGGCAGACGATAATCACAGGCAGGTTAAGCATGAACGACAAATCAGCTTAGATAAATGCAGGAAGGATACATGCCACCAGGTCAGGCCCGAGCGGCTTGGGGATGATGCAGCCCAAGGGGCGCCCCCAGCAAGGTAAACTAAAGACATAAGCAAAACAGGATACGTGCTACAGGGACGGACCCATGCGGCCTGGGAATGATGCAGCCCTGAGGGCGCTCCCAGCTGAAATGAACTCAGAAGATGTCACCTGGTACCATTGTAGAGGGGGTGTTGGAGTAGCTGAAGATCGCGATGAAGGGGCCGATCCTCACGAGCCACTGGAGCCCTGAGCCTCAGGAGGCTCTGGAGGTCCAGACGGTTCCTCGAGGACCATCTCCATCTCCGCCAGGACCGCGTGATGCCTAGCCTCCTGAGCTGCCAGAATGCTCCGCATATGGCGCTGGTGGGTGGCAGCCGTGTTCGGCAGGCCGAAAAGCATGCGAACGTAGCTGTGCGGCAGACCCTCGCAACGTCCCACGCACGAAGGCCAGATGTGCTCCTGAATTGCGGCTCGGTTGAGCCCTGGGACATCAATGCAGACGCGCAGCCCACCGTCCTCGCCTGGATGGGGGGCTACGCCAGGCAAACGGTGGTCACCGCATATGACTCTTGCCTCCTGAAGCTCCTGAGCGGCCTTGGTGATGAACTCCTGAGGGTTGGGCTTTCCTCGCCCCGTGCCTTCCTAAGGGAAACATGCTGCGAAGCATGCCTCCAAGTGGTGCCCGAGCGCCTCCCTTGTGATTGTGGCAAAGTCTGAGGCCTTCCAGAAGGGAGCCCCCGAGCCCTGCCCGAGGAGGGCGCCGGGCGCGCCTTTCTATGCGATGGAAGGAGGCGTCCCTTGCACGGGCACAGATCCTAATGCGACACCTCCTGAGATGCCAACCTCCTGAGGCCTTGAGCTGGGCGATGTCTTCTTCTTCTTGGGGACTACCTCAGGAGGGTTCTCGCCCTTTCTGTCTGGGTCCTCGATTGATGCAGCTTGGAAGGCGCGCTCGAGGGAGCACACCGCATCCTTCTCTTCGCAGGGGACTGTGATGATTCCGCCGCTTCCTAGCATCTTGAGGACGTTGTAGCCATGGTGGGTCACCGCCATGAACTTGGCCAGGGCTGGATATCCGAGGATGGCATTGTATGGCAGTCGGATGTGGGCGATGTCGAAGTCGATGAGCTCGGTGTGGTAGTTGTTGCACTGTCTGAAGGTGACAGGGAGGCGGACCTGCCCTATCGGGGTGGTGGAGCCGTCAGTAACTCCTAAGAAAGGCTTGGTAGGCTGAAGTTGATCATATGGCACTTGAAGGTTGTCGAACATCTCAACGGACAGAATGTTGAGCCCTGCGCCGTCGATGAGCGTCCTGGTGACTTGCACGTTGCTGATGACTGAAGAACAAAGCATCGGAAGGACGCCAGCGGTAGCCGCACACTTGAGTTGATCTACTGAGCTGAAAGTGATGGCGCACTTGGACCACCTGAGCGGGCGCGTGGCCTCAAGCCTGGGGAGGACTGCATTCACCTCACGAGAAAACTGCTTGAAGATGCGCTGAGAGGCTGGGGCCTGAGCTCCGCCCAAGATGCAAGCGATAGCACGTGGCTCCTGGAAGCCCCCAGCCCCCTCGTCCTGGTGGTGGTCGTCGTTCCTTCTTGGCGGTGGTGGCAGAGGAGGAAGGCCTGCGTTGCCCTACGGGCGGTCCTCGCGAGGCTGATCCCTCCAGGCTCCCTCGCGAGGCTGGTCCTGCCAGCGATCCTCACGAGGACGGTCACCCCACTCCTGGCGAGGGCCTCGGTCGTCCCATCGTCCTCCGCCTCGTCCTCCTCCTCGGCCGTAGCCCCGGTCATTGCGCTCGGGGCGTCGACCGAAGCATCCTTCTCGAACGGCCCTGAGCTCCTGGCACTCGTTGGTGTTGTGGGTGTGGAGGTTGTGGTAGGCGCAGAACGGTCGGCTGCCCTTGGACAACTCCGGCTGGTCCCTGCCGCGCTTCGTGTCGGGCTCTCTGCTGCGAGCACGGCTGCTCCTTTGCGCTTCACGTCCTTGGCCTTTGCTTTCTTTTCTTCTGGGTCAGTAGCTGGAAGCTCGAGGAGGGAGAGGCATCCTTCCTCAGCTCTTGCGCACTTGGTCGCCAGGTTGAACAGCTCCAGGGAGGTGCACAACTCCTCGTGGATGGCAAGCTCCTCCTTCATCTTGACGTCGCGGACGCCATCGGAGAACGTCGAGATGATGGCCTCGTCCGTCACCTTGGGGATCTTGAGGCGGGCGCCGTTGAAGCATTGGATGTATTTCTGCAGGGTCTCTCCAGGCTGCTGCTTGATGCGGCGCAGGTCACTCGCGGCCGGGGGGCGGTCGCGAGTACCCTGGAAGTTGGCGATGAAGCGGCTACGCATCTCGTCCCAGGAGGAGATCGAGCCGGGAGGCAGGTTCAGGAGCCAGGTGCGGGCACCATCCTTGAGCGCCATGGGAAACTAGTTCGCCATGACCTTTTTGTCTCTGCTGGCCGCCTCGATGCCGAGCTTGTAGAGCTGCAGGAACTCCGCGGGGTCGGCAGTACCGTCGTAGCAAGGAGGCAGGTCCGGCTTGAACTTGCCTGGCCAGGTGACGCAGCGCAGCTCGGTGGTGAAGGCACGGCAACCTGTCGTTACCATCGGAGCCCTTTGCTGACGCGGGGCTTGCTCCTGATGGTTCCCGCGCACCGCCACCAGGGGAAGCGCGGGGTCTTGGCGTGCTGGTGCAGGGATGCAGTCTTGTCGTGCTGGTGCAGGAAGCACGGGAGCACCTTCTTGAGGTCAAGGGATTTCTTGGCAGCTTCTTTCTTGCCGCGCGGGTGCTGGATGCAGTGGGTCACGTCCAGGGGCCACACGCCTGGGAGCCAGGGCACCTTCTTGGGGAGGAGGCGGCGGAGGCGCTCCCTGAGCCGCGTCACCCATGCATGACAGAGGGCGAGGCGGCGAGAGGGACGACGCGGGAGAGCCCCCTGCGGCGCTGGCGAGCTCAGTGATGCGAGCGAGCCACTCTTTGTAGAGGTCGTCGACGGGGCGGTAGTACAGGAGCTCACGTGCCAGGAGCAACGCGGCCTGCGCGTCCGTGGGGGCGCGACGAGCGTGAGACGACGAACCAGCTGGGGTCAGCGACGGAGTGGCGGTGCGGCCTTCCCGCCGCACCAAGGGGTGCAGCGAAGATGCTTGCTGCTCGTTGCCCGCCGGACCGGTGGCAGCGTTGGCGGCAGGCAACGAAGAACGACGAGGAGGCCCGCCAACGGGAGCCATCTGGGTGACACGGGCAGCGAGAGCAGCCCGGCGCTCGGCGCGAGCTCGACGAGCGTCTACCATGGATGCGACGAAGCGATGGGACGCAGATCAGCGGGAAGAAGATTTCGGTGCACCCCTACCTGGTGCGCCAAATGTTGGATATCGGGTTCCGGCAAAACCCTTAAGTTTTGAACTCTGGGGTGCGCACGAAGATCTCTCCCTACCGAAACACACACCCCAGCCTCACCGCGATTCTAAGCTAGATCGATGAACAACACAAGAGACACGAGGTTTATACTGGTTCGGGCCACCGTTGTGGTGTAATACCCTAATCCAGTGTGTGGTGTGGTGGATTGCCTCTTGGGCTTATGATGAACAATACAGAAGAAGAACAACCTCGCGAGGAGAGGTGTTCTTGTGCTTGGTTGTATGTGGGTGAGCTGGGTCCGGGATCCCCTTCTACGGTGGTGGGTAGCCCTATTTATAGAGGCCCTGGTCCTCTTCCCAAATATTGAGCGGGAAGGGATCCAACAACGGCCATTTTGAAAGGGGACAACTAGTACAAGCTATCCTGACTAAAGGTGGTCTTCGACTGCCAAAGGTGCTGGTGATGACGCTGTCTTGGGCTCCACGGTGACCTCCGTCTTGCCGTCCTGCTGGTCTTGGTCTCGTTGCACCGATAAGGAAACCTTTTCCTGATACCTCGGTACTCCGTGCCAGCGCTTGCCTCCTTTGCACCAAAGAGGAAACGAGGACACTGCGCGGGCTGGCGCCCGCCTGGTCTCGATCGTCATGGCTTGCGTCACGGGCACCTCGCGAGGTACCCTCTGCCTTGATCTCTCCGCCTCCTCGCGCGCCTTCCTGGTGAGGCCGCCCCTGAGGAGGCCTTGCATCGTCCGCCCCGCGAGGCTTGGCCCCTCGCGAGGGTCTTGAGCTTTGGTTGATGAAGACGGGCCGTACCGGGCCACTGGTTGAGCCACGCTACAGGCCGCAGGCAGGCAAGTCTGGGGACCCCCGTTCCCAGAACGCTGACACCGAATGAACTGATGCATGTCCACCGCCTGGGCGAGGGTAGGTTGCATTAGTCAAAAGGCATAAGCGAGCTTCACCTTATCCTGCAAGCTTCTCCTCGTTCCGCGAGTTGACGGGACACACCAAAAAGTAGTGCTAGTCCATACTCCCTCCTTTCTAGTTAATATGGCTTAATATTTTTTGCGGGTAAATGAGAGAGCTTTATTCATATATAAGCATTCTTAGGACGATCAGCCAAGACACTGGTCACTAGGAAGCGAGGTACCCCACAAAAAAAGAAGTAGGAAGCGAGGTGTTTCATCAAGCCAGCTCTCGGCCACATTCAAAGTGCAGCAAACACGGTTCGCACAAAGATGCGCCGCAAGGTTTGCTGACCTGTTTACATGCTGAATAACAAAAAAAGAGGAAATATTACCGAGCGCTCCTATTTGTAATAGGATATGAGCCAGAATTAAGCGAGAATTGTGGCGAGTGTTCCATGCAATCAACTTCCATTATCACATGTGAGAACACTCGAAGAGAACCAAATGTGTTGAAGATTGCTTTATCACATTCTAAAAATATAATAAGAGTGCAGACATTCCTCCATCCAGTTCCTAGTAGTATAGTACATACCTCTATGGACTATAGTACTAGTACTAGTACTAGTAAACTTTATGCTTGGCTGTTCGCCTCTTTGGGAAGTTGAACAATAATAGTACTAGTATAGTGTATGCTTCTGGCAATCTGACACCGAATTAACTGTTGCACGTCCACCGCCTGAGAGAGGGAGATCTTGCATTAGTCAAAAGTTTCTCCTTGTCCTGCAAGCCACCGCGCGCAAGCTTCTCCCGTCCTGCAAGCTTCTCCTCGTTCGACAAGTTGACGGGACACAGCAAAGTAATGCTAGTCCATACTACCTCCTCTCTGGTTAATATGGCTTAATTTCAAATGAGATAAATACACTGTCTGTCACTGTATATTTGTAAAAATACGATCAGTGGACTTCATAATACACTCACTGCGCTCAGTATATACATTTTCCGGTGTTTATACGGTCACTAGCTCACCCTGGCTGAGTATGTGTGTGCATGCACGTGTAGGTTGAGCACTTGAGCGTGACCGTGTGTGTTCTGTCGTGTGCTCGGACATGCATGCATTAGGGCGTGGCGCGCGTTTTTGCGTCCATGTGTATGTGTGACTGTTGCATGCATGCACGAGGTTGTAGTCCCTAACATTCACATGTTCATAAGTCAATGCTTTGTCAAAACGTTGCATGCAAGGTTTAATCATTCGTTGTTCACGCATGCATTCCTGATATTAATACATTGGTAAAGACAATTTTCTTGAGGAAAACGAGCCCATGAATTGAGTACAAAGGGGACCAATAAGCCAGGACGGAGGGAGTACCAGTAGTAAACCGGAAGGAGGGAGTAGGGACTAGTAGTACAGTACTTGTACTATGTAACAACATGCAGTAACAAAATTCCTCTATGCGCATCCTGTCTACGTGTCATGCAAGAAAATACAGATAAGTACAAGTGAGACTCAGGAACGGTCATACATGTAGGGGGAGTACGTGTAGGGGCCACTAAGGAGCAGTCAAATCACACAGTAAGTTAGTCGGAAGAAGCAACCATTATTTCACTCTAATACACGTACGCAATATAAAATGGTTGATATGGAGAGAAAAACAAAACCACTATATATACACCAGCAGGAGCCTAAGCTACAAGCCTGCTTGCTTGGGTTGCTCTCTTCACAAACATAGAACGACGGTGGCCACACCGCCGGTCACATATCCGGCCTGATCCCGCATCTTGGGGAAGGGAACAATGTTCTGTGTAGACGCGGTCGACATCGGCGAGGGAGAAAACCCACAGTCGGTGCGTCCCAATCGAGGGTCACCGCGGTATGGGCCGATGCCGCGTCCCAACCGCCCTTCTAGGTACAGCCCGACGTCCCAGGTAGTACATCTTCCTTTTGGAGCTGGCTTGGTCCACTGCCGCAGCTCCCCACGTAGCTCCATCTCCATGTCGATCTTTCTCTACTTCTACCGTCTTCTACATACTTGTGATGAGTTTATGTCTCATGAACTAGTGCCAGTACTATTATTCTAATCACACTTCTTCAATATCTTTGCCATAAGGGATGCTCAGCTCGATTTTAGTGGAACTGCACAAAAGGATCATATGATCCGAGGGTGCCAGCCGTCTTTCCTTCGACAGGTTCTACCTAGCTAGGATATTAAATCTTGTTTAGGGTTTAGGGTTTAAGTCGTAGTGACCCCATCAGTAGTTTTTCTTCCGTACACGCTCTCACAACTTTTGTCTTTAGCTGTGAAGTAAATATTGGCTATGATCTGTGAATCATTGAGATGCATCAGCATATGTGTTAGTTTTCCTTTGTATTTGATGGAATATTGTAACGGGGCAACCTTGGAGTAGGAATGAAAATGGAGTGGAAAGTCTCTGTTTTTCCGGAGAAAAAATGGAAACGGAGAGAAACCAACGTTTCGTTTCGTTGGATTGCGCCATCGAGCAAAACCAATGTTTAAATCACGTCTATCGTGTTCGTGTCTCACCCTCCTCCATGGCTCGACCCCACACGGTCGCTCGGCATGCCACTCACCGCAAACCGAGTATACAATAACTTTCCCGCCTGCTTGTCGATGGATCGCGCCATGGAGTACTAGCACTACTGGAAGAGATTGACGAGTTGGGGAAGGACAGCTAGCTGTAGCACACTAGCATGGACTCCCAAGAACTTTTTACATGCATGTTGTGGCCGGCTATTGCGACCTTTGAACACGGAGCAGTCGTGTGCACCAGGAAGTGGCGCGGGCGATGCTCTCTGGGCCGGCGTGCCACTTCAATGCCGGTGCTAGTGAGAGGTCGCGTCCGCTCTGGCCGGGCATGAATGCGGCACTGACCGTTTCGGGTGGGAAGCAGGCGCGGGTGATGAAGAGGGTTCGGGTTGGTCAGGAGCGTCCGTGGCAACGGTCCGGACACCCGCAAACAAGAGATGCTGTACGTTAATATTGCTGCGTATATAATTAACAACGTAAATAATGTGCCAGTTGGACAAATATGATTGGAGATGGAGATGGAAATGGAATTTTACGTAAACACGGATATGCATGTCTATGTCTATGTGTGTGTGCGCGACGACTCTCGCGACCTGGAAGTGGGGGCGTGTTTTTGATTGAGTTTCCTTTCTTGGTACGTTAAAAAATTATCCGCCAGTTTTCATTTCTTTTTTCCGGGAACGCGCGTATTGTATTTAAAACCACTGCTATGGAGCGATTTTTTACTCCATTATAGCCTGTTGTTTGATAGAGTTTCTCGCGTCTCGCTCTCTCACCCTCTCCATATCAAAACAAGATGACAGTGTCCACTCTATCTCTCTCCTCACCGGTGGTCACAGATCCGGTGGAATCCCGTCCGCTGCGGGAGGTGAGGAGGTGCAGCGTTGACGTTGTCGCCGTCGGCGATGGAGGAATCTGATGCGCACCGTCCTCTCGGAGCCGGCACTGGCACGGAAGAAGGTCCTCCGCGCCCTTGTTCGCTGCCGTCGTGTGGGCAGATCCTGCCCGCCCGCCTAAGCGACATCTCGCCCACCTGAGGTATAACTTCTTGTACTGGTCCACCTCCCCAGGTCGCTGCATGCGGGTTTTCTTCTATGCGACTACTCCCCAGCTCCCCATGTATAGTAGCTAGGGCTCGTCGGCTGGTCCAGCATCACCTACTATTATAGAGAAAATGCCACTCGAAAAGTTGTCCTGATTTATGCCTCGGTGGAGGTATACATGTTGTTTCGACAAAAAGTACATGGTGGTTTTGCGGTCATTGTCCATATGCTCCTATTGCTGCTCCTAATCTAATACTATCACTGGTTAAATGAAGAAATGCCTTTTTTCTCGGGTATCCTGGTTTAGTTCCCATCAAGATAATCATGATGCTTCTGTTTGTTGGTGTACTTTTCATTAATTCTTATTGGCAATTGAGATGTCGTTGTTAATCTTGTAAAACAAAGTAACAACACTATATCCCTTTTTTTTATATTTTTGGAAACAGCGATGCGTATCTCCATACCCGGGCATGTCTTCCTCAATTTTAGTGGAGCTGCACAAAATTGGATGGCCATTGTTGTTCCGCCTCACTGTCCTCTGCCACGTGGTTCTTCCTTCCTCGAGCTTGATTACTGAGAAGAAACATACCATAGTGAGGATTTTTCGAACTTCATAGGTGCCTCACCCAAACTTGATGCCAAATGGATGATGCATCACCACGATGACCTATCGATGCTCATGGTTGCGCCTCATGGTTGCATCGGCTGGTGAAGCTGATCGATTTTCAATGAAAAACAAGTTGTCTTCCATCAGTGCTCTTTGCTTGTTACCCACAAAGATGATATCCTTGATCAGTTCACCTTGGTCGCGTTGGAGACGTAGGCGTCTTTCACGTTGGTGCAATTTTATCACACAATTGGCTATGAACCAAATGTTTCCTCGAAGAAGGATCGACGTTGGTACTAAGAGCATAAGTTTTGTATTGATTTCTAAGCCTTCTGACAACTTTGTCTCCAGCTCCCCTGTAATTTTATTTGTCTAGCTATTAACTTTGATTAAAAAAAATGGTGTGGACTAAAAACCTGGATGGACATAGTAGCCCTCCATTTTTATTAACTCCGCATATTAGATTTGACTGAAGTCAAACTTTGTAAAGTTTGACCAAGTTTAGGCCGAACACAACAAACCATAATTATTAGAGAGGGCAAACTGTACATACTCTCAAACCTTTCCGATAATTGAAATTAAAATTCTTTATTTGTACACACTCTCACACGTTTCCGATAATTTGGCGCATGTGTGGTTGTTCACTTAAGGGAGGGTAGTGTTCCGCACATGAAGGACAGGAAGTGCGACCAGGACGCGTGGATCGTTAGTTCATCAGAAGTGCTCCCTCCGTTCCTAAATATTTGTCTTTCAAGAGGTTTGAAATGGACTACCACATACGGATGTATATAGACATATTTTATAGTGTAGATTCACTCATTTTGCTCCGTATGTAGTCATTTGTTGAAATATCTAGAAAGACAGATATTTAGGAACAGAGGGAGTAGTAGTTTTCTTCACTGGTACGTTAAATAAAGAGTTTCGTTTCGTACTTACACAATTTAAAACGATTCTTATGGAGAGAATAAGAAAACCACTCCACTATATATTAGTCGTATACACAAGTACTATATGGACGCAGCTTCATTGACTTAGTGCACCTGCCTTTGGGTTTATGACAGGTGGGCCCAAAATGTGGCTGGCCAACCCGTCATACAGCCAAAAGCAGGTGCAGTTAAGGCACCAGAGCTCAGTCTGTACTACAGTATATATATAAGCTGGAGCCTCAGCGCTTGTTCGCTAGGGTTTGCACTCTCCACACTCTCGCCGCACTACATATATATATACACACTGGAGGCTCAACGTTCCTTTGCTAGGGTTTGCTATATTCATAGTCTCTCACCCTCTTCACCAGATCTAAACAAGACTGCATTGGCCTCTTGTCTCTCTCTCTCCCCCCTCACAGCTGGTGAAGGAGGCGTCCGGATCCCGTCGCATCGGGAAGGGGTGGAGGTACAACGTTCACTCTATCGCCTTCGGCGAGGGAGCCAATCCACTGCCGGCTGCGCTGTTCTCTTTCACCAAATGCCTGTGCGGGAGGGCCATCGACCCCTTCTTCCTCGCTGCCGTACGTAGTGTGGGGAGATCCGGCCTCCCACCGCACGCCTTGCCACATCCCGATGACCCTAAGGTATAAGTTTCTTTGAAACCGCCATTGCTCTAGCTACATGCGGATCCTTTTCGATTCTGTAGTCGAATCTAGGTCTTGGTTCAAAGAGGAAAGAAGGGTGCGGTGGGGTGCAGCATGAATCTAGGACGTGGTTCAATGAGGAAAGGAGGGAGGGAAAGTAGAATAGACTGGCTATCCAGCCGCTTTGTTGGTCGAAAAGGAAAAAAGGGGTTAACCCGAAACTAGGGGGTCGGGTAGTTTGTGCTGGACTTGATTTGCTGCCCTCACATAGGAAAAAGGTTCAGAGAGAACAAATATGGGACCAACGCAGATATGCTGCTTGGCTACATATTCTGCATCACCCATTTATACGTGTGGACACACATGGTGCTGGCATGTCCCATGTCCCATGTCCCATACAACTATTTTGCTGTTGTTAATCTAAGAATGCCGCCGGAAAATTGAAGAAATGCCACTGTTAAAAGTAAATTACATTTTTTAACGAATGTTGTTTTAAGAGAATGTCTCTGTTAATATGAATCAATGCAACCGTTTTAGAAATGCTACTATCCTACTTTGTTTTCCATCAAGATAAGTTAGATGCTTCTTTCTGTCACTGTTTGTTTCATCCTCCTTTATCGGCAAGTAATTGTTTCCTTTTTTTCCTCTGTTAAAACAGGGGTATCTATTCAACTTGTTGCTATTGCGACATTTTGCTTCGCTACGTGAAACACTTATGTTTTAAGAGTGTTTTGTGCAGTTCAACTTGAATGTCACACCTGCGACTTTGCTTAATTTTGGTGGAACTGCACAAAAGGAGATCGAGATTTGTTTCCAGTCTTCGTGGCGAGTTGTTTCAAATCTTGGTCTCATCCACATGATGGTGCAGTGTGCTTTGAGATGTTGTGCTACTTGTTTTGGTACTATTTTGGATAAATGTTGAATTGAAGCTATTGAACTGCTGTATTTTACCATTAAGTGAGCAAAAATTGTTCCAACCCAGACATGATGCTTGTTGCTTTCTTACACAAAAGTAGATGGAAGCACATGGTGTTGTTGTGCCCACTCTCCCCTGGAACTGTTTATGCTTTTTGTTAATCTAATGCTGCTGGTAAAATTAAGCAATGCCACTCGCAGAATTAACCACTGAATCTTAGTTCAAAACTGCAACACTTGTTAGGGATTGGCGGAATTACCATTTTTGTGGCCGCATGTTTCATCCTCCTTTATTGGCCAATAATTGTTTCCTTTTTGCCTCTATTAAAATAGGGATATCTATTCAACTTGTTGCTATAGCGAACTTAAATGTCACACCGGCAACTTTGCTTGATTTCAGTGCAACTGCACAAAATGAGATTGGATTTCCTATTCATGTTGGTAGATTTGTATTTTATCTTGGTCGTCTCATGAAAGGTCAGTACAGGCCTTCATCCACATGATTGTGCAGTGTGCTTTGAGATGTTGTGCTACTTGTATTGGTACTATTTTAAATAAATGTTGAATTGAAGCTATTGTATTGCTGTCTTTTCCCATGAAGTACCGAACAAAAATGGGACCAACCCAGACATGATGCTTGTTGCTTTGTTATAACAAACTCTGCATCACCCCCTTGATAAGTAGATGGAAGCACATATTGTTGTTGCACCCACTCTCCCCTGGAACTGTTTATGCTTTTCGTTACTCTAATGCCGCTGGTAAAATTAAGCAATGCCACTCTCAGAATTAACTACTGAATCTTATTTCAAAACTGCAACACTTGTTAGGGATTGGCGGGATTACCATTTTTGTGGCCGCATGTTTCATCCTCCTTTATTAGCCAGTAATTGATTCCTTTTTTTGCCTCTATTAAAACAGCGATATCTATTCAACTTGTTGCTATTGCGACATTTTGCTTCGCTACGCGAAACACTTTTGTTTTAAGAGTGTTTTGTGCAGTTCAACTTGAATGTCACACCGGCGACTTTGCTTAATTTTGATGGAACTGCACAAAAGGAGATCAGATTTTCATATATGTGTTGGGATATGTTTCCAGTCTTCCTCGTGAGCTGTTTCAAATCTTGGTGAAGAAAGGTCAGTATCGACTTTCATCCACATGATGCTGCAGTGTGCTTTGAGATGTTGTGCTACTTGTATTGGTACTGTTTTGGATAAATGTTGAATTGAAGCTATTGAACTGTTGTCTTTTACCATTAAGTGAGCAAAAATTGTTCCAACCCAGACATGATGCTTGTTTCTTTGTTACAACAAAACTCTGCATCACCCCCTTTATAAGTAGATCAAAGCACATGCTGTTGTTGCTCCCACTCTCCCCCTGGAACAGTTTATGCTTTTTGTTAATCTAATGCCGCTGGTAAAATTAAGCAATGCCACTCTCAGAATTAATTAGCTACTGAATCTTAGTTCAAAACTGCAACACTTGTTAGGGATTGGCGGGATTACCATTTTTGTGGCAGCATGTATCATCCTCCTTTATTGGCCAGTAATTGATTCCTTTTTTGCCTCTGTTAAAAGAATCAGTCGCATTGTTTTAAGAATGGTACTATCCTGCTTTGTAGTTCTTTCTACATGTTTACCAAGGTATTGTTAAGATAATGTCTCTGTTAAAATGAATCAATCACATTGTTTTAGGAATGGTATTTTTCTACTTTGTCGTTCTTTATACATGTTGAAACAAGGCATTGTAAAGATAATGTCTCAGTCAATATGAATGAATGACACTGATGGAGAATTGCTACTCTCCTGCTTTGTTTCCCATTAAGATAAGGTAGATCAGTAGATGCTTTTCTTCTAGGAGTACAAGTCATCAACTGTTATTTCTCAGTAATTGTTTCCCTTATACCTATTGTTGCTTACAGGGATATCAAAATTAAAGCTCGGTTTTATTCCGACTTTGATTTTAGTTGAACTACACAAAAGGAGCCAATGTGTCCAAGGCAAACTGCTGCATTACTAGGTCCAGTTGGTCGTTCCACTTTGCAGAAAGAAGCAGTCACTGTTTGCGCTACATTACAGAAGGAATGACCGAGGAGCTTTACAGAGTATTAGTAGACGCTGGTGACATGACTAGTCTGCAGAGAGCATAGGCAACTCTACAACACGTGGAGTGCACTGGGCAAAAAGTGCCCGAACAAGTACTAGAAGCCATGACAGGACTCCACGATCATAGGCATTACATATTTTGAATGGGAAAAGCTTGTCAAAGTTTAATCATTGATGTTCGCAAGAAGACATTAGTTTAATATATTGGAATTGGAAAACCTTGTCAAAATTTGCTCATTGATGTTAGCCAGAAGACATCCATTTGATATTTTTGAGTGGGATGCCCTTTGCTGTGAGTAGCGTCGATCATTTTTTCCTATTCCCATGTTCAGTTTAGAAGTAAATAGTTACTCTGCTGAGATATTCCTGTGTTAAGAGTTTGTTCTGAATATTGTCTATGTAATGCTAGGCCTTGTGTTTGATTGCAAAGTTGAGCTTGGAATGTCGTGGCATGCGACATCACGAGCTGTTCACCGTGCCTCCTGAGAATAATGCTTCGTATTGTTTCGCATGTCGATCTAACGCCAGTGATTTGCTTGTTAAGAAGATCATCCTCTTCTGTTGTTTTCGTGCTTAAGAAGTTCATCGTCTTATGTTTCATTCATAGCCTATACGACAAGTCGGGTAGGTTAGACGTGAAACCATATGATCTTCCGACCAAGTCATCATCTTAGGCCGTGATCAGATCGTCGTTTCCAACCAAAACCGCTTGTAAAATTGACGCTTGTAAATAAAAGCAGATGGTCTCTGGCGAAGCGCTTGGTTGGTCGATTTCGACTAGTAAAATATACACTGGTCTCTCAAATTACACGCGTAACCCGCCGGTTTTACTTACAGACCTCGGGCCCTTGGTTTCATTACGCCTGTATTTTATGCGTTGTTTCCGATGACGAGTAAATTACACCTGTATCTTAATACAGGTGTGAAATAAACCAGAGCTCCCAAGCGCGGCCTTACCGTTTCATGCCGTCTCAGTCTCTCGAAGGTGCTCATAGGTGTCCGATGATCCTGGCTTCCTGAATGAGCAGCGGGTGCTGAATCTGACCATCCGTAGGGCCCGTGAGGCCCTATCCGTCGTCCTTCGAGTTGTTGCGCTCGCCGTGGCACCGAGCATTGTTAACATGGTCAACGAACATGAGGATTCAGGAGATGACTTTATTTTGACTGGATGACAGTAGGGACCCACTAGGGTCATAGCCGTACGTACGCAAGTGCCTCCTTATTATGTACAACTATATTCTTTTTGCTTCCTCCTCGTTTCCTAACATCACGGTCCCACACCATTGTCAACCTATGTAGTCAATACAAACGAGAGAATTGCACAAGGTGCGGCCGACAGCTGGGACCAAGCAGCTCGAGCAGTATTTGTGTTTTTGAGGCGTGAGCACTGCAGAGTTTTTCTTGAGCGATGTTTTCGTTGTTGTTTAGAGGAGAGCAGGGCATTAACTGGGCGGGCTGTGGCCCGTCTAGCCCAGGCCAGATATCCAGACCAGATATTAATTTTTTTCAAGATGAAAATGGCTAGCCCAGCTATACTTTTTTTGAGGAATACCCAGGCAAGGTCAACTTGTTATTCTCTGCCCCGCTGGGCTGCAAATCTTTCCTAGGAGGGATGCATTCGGCTTAACAGGAAAATGGGCTTTAAAAAATAATAAATGGGATGTAATTATAACTGGGCAGTAACTATAAAAAATGCACCAAACACGATATTTGTTTATAAAATATTATTTATGGATTTTGAAAATCTTAATTTTTAATTGTTGCGCGCAATGTTTCGTTGGATTTCTATGTAGTACAAATTTATATTTAATCTGACTAGAAATTTCGGGATAAAAATATTTCGGATCCCATCAAAATGTGGGAAATTTTATTGAATTCTGTCTTGAACGGTTGGTTGAAATTATTAATCGTTGTCCTAGCTAGAAAATGGGCTGTACTTTTAACAAACTGTAAATGGGTTGTAGTAAATTCCATTAGAATTCAAAAATGGGCTGTACATTCTTACAAATCACAAATGGGCTATAAGTTCTCTGCCACACACTTGTGCGCCTACTAAGTTGACGCGTCCCCTAAAAAAAGAAGTTGACGCGTATGCAAGGCTTTTTCAACTTATAGTCAACACACGGTTCTAGCAGCAGTGGCCATTGGATGTCTATCCAACGGATGTCGTGCTTCTTCTTCAATCTCGGATATTCTAGCTTCGGCCGCCCAAAAAATGATTCCTCCCCCTGACATCTGGGGCGCACCTTTTCGGAGGCTGACCTGTGGGCCTACTAAGTTGACGCGTACCAAGGGCTTTGTCAACTTAGTCAATATAAATGATTCTACACTACAAAAAAAATACACTTCCGTGATGATACGTGTTTGTCACAGTAGGTCACGTTTTTTGTCATGCATGTACATCCATGACAAATTTATGATAGAATCAAGATAGTAATACCCGTGCTGTCGTAGAAGTGTTCCATGACATTACCAAAATTATCATCACGGAAGTGTCCACTTCCATGACGATAAATCGCGCGTCACAGAAGTGCTTTCGTCAAGGGTGACCGACACATGGCATCCACCGTAACGGAACGCCGTTAAGGTATCGGGTCGGGTTTTGGATCCGATAACCCGTTAACAGCCGCGACCAATGGGGATTTTCCATGTGTAAAATCATCATTGGCTGGAGGAAACACGTGTCGGCTCATCGTTGGGACAGATGTCATCCACTCATTGGACAGAAGGCGCCTATGATACGTCGACACGTGGCACGGCCCATCACGTTTAAATGGGCCGGCCCAACTAAAGGCCCACAAGATTTTGCAGACCATAATGGGCCGGCCCAGCTAAAGGCCCATGAGATTTTGCGGACCATAATGGGCTGGCCCAGCTAAAGGCCCACAAGATTTCACGGGCCATAATGGGCCGGCCCAGGTAAAGGCCCACAAGATTTTTGTGTGCCATAATGGGCCGGCCCAGGTAAAGGCCCACAAAATTCTTGCGGATCATAATGGGCCGGCCCAGCTAAAGGCCCACGAGATTTTGCCGACACTAATGGGCCGGCCCAGCTGTAGGCCCACAAAATTTTGAGGACCCTAGTAGGCCGGCCCATTAACTGGCTGCAATGTTTTGGGCCAAATGCTGGCCCATATTTGATCCGTTCCTTTAATGGCCTGCCATGTTCCGGGCCTAATAATGGCCCATATGAGATCCGGCCCGTTAAAAGCCTCCCACGTTCTGGGCCAAATCACGGCCCAGATCAGGTCCGGCCCTTTAAGAGGCTTCGGCCTCAATTATGGCCCATATCAGATTGGGCCCGTTAACTGGACGCTATGCTTTTGGGCCCACTTGCTAAAGGCCCATTTAGTAATTCGGCCTGATATTAGGTTCGGCCTGTTAAGGGCCCGTTAACATTTTGGCCCTATATTAATTTCGGCCTGTTAAAAGCCCGTCATATAGTTGAGCCTAACTACGACCCGGTTTGCATCCGGCCTGCTCGCAGCCGATTTCTGATTGGGCCAAACAAGGACCGAGACAATTTTGGCCTGTTAAAAGCCCGTGATTTGATTCACACAATCATGGGCCGGGGTCCATTTCGGGCTGCTGCCGGCCCGTGAGCTGTTCGGCATGTTTCAGGCCCAACCTACTTCTCAGCCTCCTAAAAGCTCATTGAGTTTTCTTGCGAAAAGAGGGCGGGGGTTACTCGGCCTATTAAAGGCCCGAATCTACTAGTGGGCCAGTTTGACGGGGCCCATGATGCGGATCATACATCGTGATTGCATGACGGCCCGATTATGTACCATAATTTTACGGTTTGGCCGGTTTACTGCGAAGACAGGATATATATACAGTAAAATAACTGCAGCATCGTGAATAAGAAAAAACCTACACTATACAATAAAGAAATTACGGCATATTACATCCACAGGGCATCAAAGTTCGCCACTATGATAATAAAGCACAAGCAGACAGCAGATTACATACACTGGGCATCAAAGATCGCCACCAGTGCAAATAAATACGCCGACAAAATAATATACAAAATCGAGAGCACTTCAATAGAGTTCAAGAAAGGTTAGCCTTGCCGGCGAGCTGCAGCGCAAGCACCTGAGCAAGGTGATGAGACTGCGCTTGTTCAACACTTATATCTTCCTCACTCTGAAAGATAAACAAGCAGACAGATGACAGGTTTTGCACATAAAAGTATCAGTGTTGACAATTCATCACATTTCTTACTGACGAATAAAGTGACACAGTTTAAAATTGGATTAACACAATATGGTATTGTTCAGGTCAAGACATGGCAGGAAATGACATTGTGAAGGAGTTGGCAGCTTCATGACACCACTGGATTACAGATCAAGAACTCATAAGTATCAATGGTTAGTGTGCTGTCAATTTATCCCATTTCAGATTGGCAAATAAAGAGATGGTTTAAATAATAGTAGAATGATATGACATTGTTCATAGTTAAGACATAGCAGAATATGACATTGTGCTGTAGTGGGTAGGTTCACCACACCACTGGATTACGGATGAAGAACAGAAGCATACATGCAGTGCAAAAGAAGATCACTTGCTCTGTATAGTTTAGTTTACATGGTATGAAGAAGGAACTTGGTTGTACAACTGAAAACTTAAATTGAGCAGGACAAACTTTTGTTTATGAACTACATAATAAACTTTAAACATGCAATTTGATGCAAACACCAAAAATAAATAGCTGTTGCAGTCATGCCTAACCAAATATACACAACAAAGTTTGAAGGCTTGAGAAGGACAAACTTACATTACTGGTGAAGACAGGCTCTATAAAGCTCTTGTCCATGCTAATGGGGGGGCAATTCAAGAAGTTTACCACAGAATCTTCTTCATAAGCATTGCCTTTATTCTACATTTTGTTAAGAGTAAATATAGATGTGATAATATACGAAAAATGGAGAATATTTAAGATAAGATGAAGAGCGATGCTACATAACCAAGTACTATAAATGTATGTGCAGTGATACAGGCAAAAGGCACAGCCAAGAGCAATGCACAGCTAAACTTCTTCAGTACCAATCTTATGGTAAGAGTAAATATAGATCTGATGTGTAGAAAATGGAGGGCAAAGGAAAATAAGCTACAGAGTGATGGTACATGAACAACTACCTGTCAATATAAGTACACTGATAAAGGACAGCATGTACTTACAAGAACAATGCAGACTAAAAAAATTCATTGGCATTGGATATATTCTACACTAATGTAACCATTCATACAGATCGGATAATTTGGAGCGAACAATTGATAAGCAAGCTATCATGCATACTGCTGTCATGTAATGAACCAGGTATGTATGCAAGTACAGTGATATAGGACAACAGGTACTAACAAGAGCAAAGCAGTGGGCAGCATATTTACGATATCCTGTCGTTCTTTTCAAACCGGAATTCTTCTTCGAGCAGATTTCCTGCAAAAAAGATCCGTAAGGCACATGCGAAAAAGTAGAAGTTCAAATTGTCATGTGATTTCATAGACAGTACCTCATCCTGGGAACGAGACCAGTGCATAACAAGGTTTTTCCATTCAATGTCTTCTAAATTTAGCACAGGAGACTTCACTGGAAATTCGTTTATAGACTTGCCATTAAAGTGTGATTTCCTCAGGTAACACCGATACTGCTGCAATGCTTCCTTGAAAAGCACAAGCAAGCTTTGCTCGTCATGACTATCCAGATTGACCCTCGCCTATTTACAACAATGTAATGTAAATCATTGATGTGTTCGATCAGCAGAAAACAGGAAAATAATAACCATGAATAATAGCACTTACACGTAAGTTGGACATGAAGATGTGAAAATGGTGTTTGTCTTCACTATAATCTTCCCATGATGGGAATATATGCACGTAGTCCCTAGCAACATTGAAAGCATTGTCTTTTAAACTGGGAATAAATGGAATGGGGTTCCAATCTGCAGGAATTGGCCGTCTCTGCAGTTGGGATAGGTCTTCGGCCGGTGGACTTGCTGTACTTTTTGCTGGAGTGGGATTTTTCTGTGGTACAGTTGGTGCTATGGCAAATGAAATCGGTATACCTTTTGCTGGAGTGCAGGTCCTGTGTGGTGGGGCTAGTGGTGTGGCCAGTGAAGTATGGGTACAGTCTGCTGGAGTCGGTCCTACGTTTTGTGTCACTGGTTGTACAACCAATATAAGTGGGGCGCTGTCTGATTTCTCCGGCACCACCACGTTTTTCAAGGACTTTGCTGGTGCTCCTTCAGGTTCGGCAATTACCCTCTTCCTTTTTGATGTCCGATGCACAAGAACAACATTTGAGTGGAAAAACATGGTATGATGACAGATGGAATATGTATTGATAATGGATGGGCATGGCATCTCGAGTTATATGATGAGTAAACTAAGCAGATGGCGGTGCAACAAAGTAGAAGAAATGCAAGACAACATATGCAAGATACGCGCAATCAATAAAACCTTGCCAAATTGGAACAGGCACCTTGATGGGTGAATAGGACAGGCCATCTGCCTTTGACTCCTCGAGGTTAGAATAGTCATTAGGATGATATTCTGAATAAGAATCAACAGGTGGGGAGCGTATGAGTTTCATTGCTTCCAGAATGGCACTCAATGCCTTGGGCCAATTTCGTAAGTCATTGCAGTGTTCCAGAATATTCTTCTGATGCGCGGATTCTGATATTCACTGTAATTGCGTATAATATCTGAGAACCATGAAAACATAAATAGTTGTGAGATTATCTTTGTAATGCAGATTATATTCTAATATAGGGGCGCCCCTGTAAACACTTGTGTGCTATCACTGGATTCTGATGAGAGAGCTCATGTGTGCTGTAATATGGTGCGTGCATTTATATAATCTGGCACAAGTACACAAAAAAATAGGCTCCAGAAGTAAGGATAGCTGGCAGATGATAGGTTCATAATATACTGTATAGAGAGTTTATTGCCAAACCATGATAACAAGAGCACACAACAACTAGGCAGATCATAGTGTACATAACAGGGGTACACCATAACCACGATATATAAATCGGAAAGTGGAACTGGCTTGAAAATACGGTGTTGTATTGCCACTAGTAATTGAAAGCCTATTGATCACGTACAGGCCAGCTCTATCAGCTGTTGACTGCAGATGTCCCTGCGCCCCTTCCTGACAAGGAACATACTGTACGTACTAAATACAGAATAAACAAAGAGGAACATGTTAAAGAACATAAGAGGAAGCATATTCTTGAGGTTCCACTTCATTGCATACAATGTTGGTTGCCCACTCATGATGAATCACAGCGCCCAAAGAAATGCAACTCCATGCTGTCTCTCTATATGTGGCAATTTTGAACAAGAGTCATTAGGATCATATTCTGAACAAGAATCAACAGGGGGGAGCATATGAGTTTCATTGCATCTAGAATGGCACTCAATGCCTTGGTGCCAATTTTGTAAGTCATTGCAGTGTTTAGCTTCAAGAGTGGACTGCTACTAGTGCGACACAAAGCAGCTACACAGATCATAGTGTAGATATAACAGAGAAAACTGTAAGCATCAGAGTAAAATCAGCAAAGTGGAACTTGCTGGAATGTGCTAGTATTGCCGGTACGGCTAGAAAGGCTTCGGATACCAGCTCTCTTCAAGTGAAGGTGCGGTACTGTTAATATCAGTGTTACTCTCAAAGGCGACACAGCTCGCCGCATTTCCTTGCTATTCTTATAGGATTCAAGTGGGCAGGTGACTACAAATCCTATTCCTACGTTTACAAGATCCTACGAATCAAAGAGGCTCAAAGTGTCCATCACAACCGACCGTATAGACCTCTACACTGCAAATGTCTCTGCTCATCTTCAGTACAAGGAACATACTGTACTACTATCATACTCCCTCCATTCCAAAATATAAGTCTTGGTAGAGATTTCCACTATGAATCACATACAGATGTATCCAGATACATTTTAGAGTGTAGATTCACTGATTTTTCTCCATATGTAGTCCATGGTGGAATCTATACAAAGACTTGTATTTAGGAACGAAGAGAGTACATATTAAAGAAGAACGGAAGAGGAACATGGTAAAGAAGAGCAAGCAGATTTTGGATAATAAAATGTTGGTTGCGCAGTGCCCACACATGATGAACCAGAGCGCATTAAGAATGCAACTCCCAGCTATCTCTCGACCATTTCAGGCGGTTGGATGAAGATCCTACGTCTCCTAACCCATCTTCTTCCTCGTCTCTGATTCTTCCCATACAGAACACCGCACGGGCTGCCGGCCGGACCACCGGCCCCCGCCGCCTGTGTTCCTCCACCACCCCCACCCCACCCCCGCCCCAACCCCCACCCGCGTCGAGTTTTCTTTGTTTGGCGAGGCCCCACAACCACCCGAGCCCCTTCGTTCGCACCGGCGAACTCCGACGAGCTCTGAAAAATCGACTGACCCAATTTTGAAATTTAGTCTACTGTGATTTAACTAGTGTGGAATATAAAAGGGGAAAACCATAAGCATCGGGAGTATAGTGTTAAGCGTGCCATGGTGGATCTGAAGGCGCAAACCGGACAAAGGCAACTTCGCAACCAAGACAAGAAATCAGAGTAAAGTAGTGGCGATCTATTTTCTTGCTGCGATAAATAAGTTGAGCAGATACGAAAGAGTACCGCCTCTGGTGCGGAGCCGTGTACGCATCTGCTGAGAATTTGACGTTGCTGCAGTAGCGATGGCTGTCGGTGGCGTGGAAGTAGATCTAGGAGGGTAGACGGTGGCGGCGGGGTGCGGTGGACGAGACGGTCGCAGGAGCGGCGCCGGCAAGGTGGACGACGGCGTGGATGAAGCGAGAGGACGGGATGCAAGGATCCCGGTCCGAAGCCATGGATGAGAGAGGTCAATCTCTTGTAATGGACGGCGGCGTCGGGGTATCAGCTCCGGCATGGTGGAGGAGGACGGCGGTGGATGGGGTGGCGGACGGAGGAGGGTGGGGTGGAGAGGGTGTTTTGGCGCCCACGGAGTACGAATGGGGAAAAGGGTGGTAGAGAGGAAGGGGGAACCATGTATTCAGGGCGCGCTTGTCTCAAATGCGAGGAAATTTACAAACTTAGCCCCCATTTCAAATTTCTAATACATCACAGCAATATTAGTCGGTTGGGGATAGGACGGTAATCTCGCATACACCGAATATTTGCCGACGAGAGTTTGTTTTTGGCGCCCACCGTGTATGAATATGAATCGGGGAGGGAGTCGATTTCGGCCGAGGACACACTGTGTTTTGGCGCCCACCGTGTATGAATCCGGGTGATAGGCGGTTACGTCACATTTGGGTGAAATTACAAACCTACCCCTATCGAAACCTATAGAAATCCAGCAGATAGGCTTTGCGTGGCAGGGATAGGCAGTAGTAATTTCCATCTCACAGATTTTGGTTTCGGGCGGTTACTGTGACTTTCCCCGCTTCCTTCAAATTTTGCAGAGTGCACGTTTACCATGCCAACTCAATTCGAATCCCGTTTGTATTCTATTTTTTTCCGGGCGGGATCCATTTTCAATTGGAATTACATTCTATATACATCATTTTTTTATATATACTTTCAAAAGCACAACACCATTTATACATATATATGGTTTACAAATGGCATGATCTCAGATTCATAAGGTTGTATCCATCAATTTGGATTTTCAAATATTTGGAACCACTTTATGTTGAAATCCAATGTATGCATTCCTCGCTAACTGTCTCCAATTAATGTGTGTTTCATGCGGTTTTTTTAATTGCATATAAACCATGCATTGTTTGTAATCCCGTTTAGACATTAATTGCATATAAACCATGCACTGTTTGTAATTAAAGAATCTATGGATAACCAATATTGATAAACTATATAACATTACACGTGTGCCCAAATTCAAATGAATATGCATGTTTGATACACCAATTTGCGTTATGATATTATCGATGTCGTGATCTCTAGTTTAAATATTTGAATCCCCTTTAATCCAGATATTTGTCTCATAGAGCTATCACTCATGCTTATATAGGACTATCTCTCTGGACCTATACGCGTTCATCGTCCCTCAGGTATCTCTCGTGCTACCTGTATGTCGACAATGATCTTTTATATTCGTAACACACTGATGGTACTCTCTCCCTCGACCTTCATCACTCTATCTCTATCTAAGTATATCTCGCTCCCTGCTATGTGTCTCTAACTACGATTCTCCATGTGGAATCTCTTTCTCTCACGCAAACACAAAACTTTGTCTCCAGGGGTCTCATTTCTCTATTCCCATGTGTGCCACTCGCACACCCCTCATACAGAGATGTCTTTCGCTCCTTAGATATGAGAACCTACGACTCTTCCTCTTAAATATCTCTTTCTCACACACAAACACAAACTCTGCCTCCCAGGGTCTCATATTTCTCCATTGTTCTCTTGTATGTCGCTCACACACACTCTCTCTCCCTAGGGATATCTTGCGTTCCCTCATATGTCTCTCTAGCTATCACTCTCGTTGTGAAATATCTTTCTCTCTCGCAGACACAAAACTCCGTCTCTCGGGATCTCATTTCTCTCTGATATCTGTTTGTATGTGACTCACATGCACCCTCTCTCTATCTCTCTCACACCCACACACACAACTCAGCCTTCTGATCCACTCGACTCCTATCTCTAACGCACACTAGCTAGCATCTTTATCTTTCTATTTATCTGTTTCTCCATCAACCTTCTTTCTCGCCCTCACTCTTGATTCCTATCACGCACACTACATATGTTTCTCTCTACATGTAGTCAAGTGACCTCTCACACACATATAACTTCACCCTCTGAACCACCCGCGGTCATCTCCAACACCCAAACTAGCGGATGTCCCCTAGCTAGCATCTCCATCTCTGTATCTATCTGTAGTTTCTCCGTCAACATTTCTTTCTCACACGGAGTCTTGCTTCCTATCACCCACACTATATATGTCTCTCCATACATATGCATTTATAGGTTGATCTCTTTTGCACAATCGTTGTGCCTCACTCCCTCTGCTCGCCATAGATGCATGCTCCAGCCCACGTCACTATCTCTTAAAGACAAAAACACATGCTCAATTGTTGGGCCTTCTTCCCTGCATTCTCACATGCATGCATATTGTCATACTGATCCGTCTCTCCCATGTCATTGATCTTATGACTTATGTCTTCTTTCTTTTATCTCGATCATGCGCGCGTGCACACACACATCCCACGTATACATGTATACCTCTCACACATGCATGTTCAAGGTCTCTATGTCTCCATACGTAGTTAATTGCCCTCAATCCTAACGCCACATCGAATCGTTCTCCTTTTTTGTGCACATAACTTCCGCCTGGATGGGTAAAACACACACTCACACTTAACAATCTCCTTCTAGCTACCCCCCTCCTCTCACTCTTCCCCTATATCCCCGAAACCAATAAGACCATCCCTTTGTTTAATTCCCGCCTACATGCACCATCGATATATAGTAGTGTTCCTCGGTGTCTCTCTAACAAACATGTTCTCTCGATGTCGACTCCTCTCACGCGCACACACCTTCTCTTCCCTCTCTACGGGCATTTTCTCTCTCGCACCCCATCGTTGGTGGCCTCTTCCATACACATCACCTCTCAATGATGAAGCCATGCACACTTAAATTACATCCGCCACAGAGGACCCCACGACACACACACACACACACGCACGCACCCCCCCACACACACTAAGACTCCATCTCTCTCTCTCACACAGACACACAGACACACACAAACACACACACACATGCACGCACGCACGCACGCACCCCCCACACACACTAAGACTCCATCTCTCTCTCTCTCTCACACACACACACAAACTAAGACTCCATCTCTCTCTCTCTCTCACACACACACACACCCCACACACACACACTAAGACTCCATCTCACACACACATGCTCTAGGCGGAGCATTTGTTCCTACCACCCTTCATCCAACCTTACCCGTATGATAAACAATCACCTTTATTTACTTGCATAACATGGACAAATTCCACTTTACTTTAGTAGTCTGCAAACTTATCATCTGTACCCTTATAAGAAAACGAGTTGGCGATGATGGTGTGCCTGCCATCTTGTAATACAGACCGTATGATCTATATCTGACGGATAGAAAGCAAACTATGATAATTTTACAAAAGATACCCGCACCTCTCTCCACATCATTATCTCCCACAACCTCATTGCTCAGCAATTAAAAAAGGAATAAGTCTCTGGAACAATCTAGCATGCATGGTGGCCGCTGCCGCCTGCCGGCGCCGTCCATCCCCATGCCTCCGCCCATTCCGACCACCAGTCACCACCACGCTCCACTCCTCCTCGCCTTATCTCTCATCTTTCATTTTTTCGATGACATTCTCGAGATACCAGTTTTCCGATAAAATTCTCGAGATATCATTAGTTTTCACACATGGGATTACTCCTGCATGGGTCAATCACAACAGGTGTTTTGTAAAAAAAATGCATATTGATGTTCCGTGCAATGCACGAGAATCTTGCTTGTAATTATATAACACAAATCACGAGCAGGAAGTGACATTTTTTGACACAACCACGTTAACATGGCCACGTAAATCACTAGCTAAAGTATATACCATTATACTTATATCCCGATGCAAAAGGTTGAGTACATGTCTGAAGAGTAGAGTCACACACACGCACTCTGTCTCTCAGAAACTCTCACACACACACCAGTTACGTGACGCCCACTTAAGCAGACACGTATGTTACAATTTCTGCACCCGCGTGTACACGTGATGCTGCACATTTATTTAAGCCGGAAGGCGAACCCAAATAGTAGCTAAATTCATTCCCCTCCCACCGCCTCTTCTCTGGTCGCCGTCGCCCGGTAGCCATGGCCCGGCCGAAGGTAACAACATACGCCATACTCCCGCCGGAGCGGCGCTTTAATATGGAAATTTTAGTGGTCATGCATGCATCTTTTTGTGCTAGCACTCCTATATAAGGGTTGACCGGTCGCTTCCCGCGGACGTGCGCGGGCGGTGGAATAGGAAGGAGAAGGGAAGCGGGCTGTGGAGTAACGTTTTTACCACAATTTCTTAGGAAACTGAGTGCAATAATTGAGTAGTTTTGCAAACTACCAGTACTACACCTGAAACGGTTCAAAACCTATACTCCCTTGCCAGCGCGCGCTTCCCGCGTGAAACGGTCAGCGTCACCCTGGAGCGTCAGTGCCACATTAATGCCCGGTCAGAGCGGAGGCGACCTCTCACTGGCGCCGGCTTTGAAGTGGCGCAACGGCCGAGAGAGCGCCGCTTCCCGGTGCACGCGACTGCTCCGCGTCGAGACTGGCCATAGGCCCTGTTTGGATCCATGGGTTAGAGTTAGTTTGAGCTAGTTGGGGCTCAAGTAGCCCTAATGTATCCAAGCATGAGGGTTTACATTGGAGCAAGTTGCACCGAACCCAACAAAAAAAAACTATCCCACCCAAGAGGTGCTAACTGGAGATAGTTCTCATTGGGACCACTGAAAAATCACTTTTCTCTCTCCATCAAGTGCATTTATTGTCAATCTAACCAAACACCTCTTTGGCTATAGTTAGTTCAGGGTTAGTCTAACCTCTAGCTAAGTTAGAGTATCAAACATGAGCAGTATAGGACATGCAAGTTGCTCAAAGCAACAGTCAAATTCGTACGTGAAAGGATTTTTTCTTTTTGAAAACGGAACGTGAAAGGAATTTTTTAGAATGCTCTTGGCATGTCGCTAACATGTGATTAGTTAACCGACCTCAATAGACGGCAAAAACGCTAGCCCTCCGTACTTTGATAGAGACGAGGAGGGAGAAGCGATACAGGCTGCTGGATTACTAGAGATAGGTGGCGCACGGAAGCAAAGAAATATGGTGATAGCGTGGGTTAGCCATGTACTAGTATGATGTAACTACACTGGGCTGCCGTATTTCGTACTCTTCCAGTCCACTGTGGAGATGATTGGTTGATTTTATATCGCTGAATAATATTAAATATTATGAGTGCAGACGCTCCACCACGAGGTTCCTTGCTCCTTCTCGGTCGTCGGGAATCTATGTTCTTCCACTCTATTTTTTACGTGAGCTTTGTTCATCCTTTTGCCAACACGCGAGACATCTAGCATCAAGGTGCAGGTGTTATGCAAGGATCGTTCCATCTATATGAAGAACACGTGGGACTGGAACTACGAGATGGACATGTACCCAGGAGTGGACGTACGAACCTGAGTAACGTAGCGCAGTAAGTGAAGTAGAAAGGCACAAATGGTATGAACGTGCGTGGTGTGTTTGGTTGCGTGGCTCATTGCCATTCGCCCGCTATATTAACTTGAGCCCCAGCTCCCAGCCATAGCCAAAGACCCACACTTATTCTCCTCCGGTCCCTTCCTTCTGTCGGCACAACTCCAACCATGGCCTCTTGGCGCTCCGAAGCTCTCTTGGACGTACTGTCGCAGGAGCAGACGAGGGACATCGGCGGCTCTGCTCTGGGCGTGCTCCAAAGCTCTCTTCGATGTACTGTCGCAGGAGCAAACGAAGGAGATCGCCGGCACCCCCCCGGCCGCCCTCCGCCGCCACGACCACGAAGCCGGCGCGCGTGCGCGGGCGCAGCCGGCATCGAGGAAAAGTAGTACACGGTAGGTCGCCGCCGCTCTGGTACCAGGAAGGCCACCTCTACTCCACTCAGTCGACGCCAAGCTTGGTGGGGTAAACATCGGCGGCCGATTAGCCGCTTGCCGTCGACGTGGAGGCGGAAATCTTCAGAATCTTGTGCTCCGGAGGAGGAGGTTATCGAGGCGGATGAGGAGGAGGCAAAGGCAATGGCCGGCTTTCTCGGGTTCATGGCCGGACATGGTGGTCGTGCGCCGGCGATCGTTTAGATTAGGTTTACCGTAGGTTTTAGTACGGTTTGTGCGAAATATGTAATGAATTTCGTCCAGTTTGTAGGAAAAGTTTTCAAAATGTAATGAATTTCATTCAGTTAATTTGAAATTTGCTTTGTTTGCACGAATTTCATCCGGTTAGTTCATATAGTTGTCGAAAGGTATGCGGGCAGCATCAGATGGCATCCATCAGTGTCCTCGGACAGATGCCGGTGTAAATTTGTGGGCCAGCGCTGGAGATGCCCTAACTATCATGCTATAATCGCTAACAGTCCTCCATTATTTGGCAGGGAACAGTTATCCCTCGATCAAAATCAGATCCGCGGTGTTTCGCACTCCTCCCGCGTAGGAGTGTAAACTCTTGCTTACATAAAAATGGAGCAAGTGGACGACACTGTAGCACGTCATATCACTCGAACTAGCCCGCCTAACGAGCGGGAAAGCACCGCCCTCGTCATTTTGTTCTGGATTTCTATCGATCGATCGCGCGAAAATGTTACACTTCGCAAGTTCTAAAGGAAAAGGCGGCACACTTACGACTCGTATGCGTCGCACCCCCGACAGTCCGGCTCGCACGCCGCTCACCAGACGGGACACGCGTTGTCTTGCAATTTCACCGACATGTGGGACCGTAATTGAATAAACCGTCGATAGTCGAAATCTAATCGCTTGGCGGGCGTCGCCTGAGAAGAGAGAAACAGGGGAGGGAGAAGAGATCGCCCGCCCGCCGCGCACGGACTCCAAGAAATATATGGTGATAATGTGAGGTGGGCCATGCTGGAGTCCGGACCGCTTCCGGAGCCCGCTCTCACCGCCCTGGCTCCTCAAGACGCCAGCTGCCCGCCGCATGCATGCATAGCAAGTAGTACTCCTTATGTGTAGGAGAGAGAGGCATTGACAAAGTCAAGGAGTGGGCTCTGCAAGAGCCCGTCTCTACACGTGCTCCTAGGTATAAAAATAATAATTCTAAAAAAGGCATAAAAACAATTGTGTATAAAAGAGAAAGGTAAAAAACATTTGAGAGGAAATAGATAGAGAGAAAGTGAGAAAAAGTTGTAACCTGGGCATTACATGAGGAAGGAGGGAGTGGTGCACATGCCAAGTTCACTGGGCTGCCGTGTTTCACACTCCTCCGTCGTAACAGTGGAGACAATAGCTTTCATCAAAAATAAACAATTAATACTCGTTGCTCGTCCTCTATATCGGAAAGAATGCTTTCATTCGCCGACATGTGGGTGTCGACCATCCTGGTCCACCTGCCATGCACAAAATTATCCCGGTCTACCCCGGTCGTATCGCAGGCCCAACCTTTCCCACTGTAAGTTGTTCGGACGAAGGAACCATCATGACTTCGTTGAATTCCGCTTCTTCAAGAAAACTTACTGTACCCGCAATACTGCTACCACACGCGAAGACTGGACAACACTGTACCACGTCATATCACTAAAACCCACTAGGCCAAACTAGCCCGCCTAGGTCATCTATTTTGGAACGGAGGGAGTACGTCTCTGCACTGCTATGATTTTGTGTTGCACGTTCTCTGTACTTTTGCTACGATTTCCTACCCTATGAACCAAATGAGGCCTGAATGTATCCCTGTCGACTATTGTCTGATCGATTGCTAAGCCTATAATTTTAGGAGCTAGGGCTATTGGTCGATCGACGAGGGATAAGTATAAGCATACCACGAGCTCATCAGCCCCAATGTTTCTCTTCGGTGAGTGTTTTGCAAGTACTATAGCTCACACAGTAGCTAGTCTACTAACACCAAGAATCATCAAACAAGCCCTGCTGATATGATAAACAGTTCAAACTTACATCTAAGCATGCCATATATTACATCAAAAGCTGGTGAGGATACATCTGTTTCCATAACTCGGAGAGGGTTCGCATGATTCACTATCAAACAAAAGTAGCAAGTACCTCCCACACAAGACAGTGCACTAGCCCTAAGATGGTTTGATAACACGCATCGTTCAGGTAATTAAACACAGGGCAATGCAAACTACCCTGAAGGATTAGCGCGACCAACTATTTCTTGTCATCGATCTCTCGGGCAATGACCACAGCACGGACAGCGGCATGGGAATCGATTTCTAGGGCGATGTCCACAGGACTGACCCCGACATCGAAATCGAACTCTGGGGCGATGTCCACAGGATGGACAGCGGCATCGGAATCGATCTCTGGGGCGATGCCAACAGGACGGGCCGCGACATCGGAATCATCAAGGACGTCCACTGGCACCTGCACAACCCTAACATATTAGCAAGCACATTGCAAATAATCAAAAACAACAACTATGGTAATAAGCCATTATTTTTTACCTTGTGCAGCTCACCGGGGGATCTCATCCCTCCAGGGGCCATCTCCTCGTCCTCGATGGGGGCCATCACCTTGCCAGGGGAATACTGCTTCTCAACGGCGACTATCTCCTCAAACTCGGCCTTGAGCCTCGCATAGGTGGCCATCAGAGTTCCTGGGGTAGGCACGGTGGGGCCCTTGCTGTTCTTCCAACTTTCTTTGAGGAGTTCATCCGCCAACGTCGTCAACTCTTTGGCTAGTGCTTGTTTCTTGGAGTTCTTCGTCTCCATGGGTTGGCCCGCCAACATGGTCAACTCGATGGTCGGTGCTCGCTTCCTGAAGATCGCTGTCTCCAGTGGGTTGTCCGCCGGCAACTCTTTGCCTAGTGCTCCAGGATCCATCAATGAACTGACAAAAAAAGCAATCGAATGGAAACCACAATCGCAATGAAAACGGGAAAAGAATAGGATGTGAGAATCGGTTGGTGCTTCACAAAAAGAAGATTCTTAGAATGAAAATATAGCAGCATAACTGATTCGCCCACCTTTCCTGCGTCGGTACAGAAGAAAAATGGCAGAAGTGAGTAGCCTGGAGTGAGGTTTTCTTAAAGAAAGGGAAGAAAGGGCTTGAACGAGTGTTCCAGTGAAATGATGGTTGCTTCGTCCAGTCCAACTTGGTGGCCACCTTACCACTGCTGGTAAAGGTGTGGGTTTTGTGATATGACGAGTCATGACGGCCACACCGGGGTGACAGGTGAGTCTCGACTGTAGCACCTCGCTGTGATTTGGTGGATGGCACGCGGGCCCGGATGCTTTGAAATGTCCCGCATGTAGATAGAGCGGCTAGTCATATAGGAGTGCTCAATATTGTGCACCGCGACCAAGGCGGAGAGGAAAACGAGAGAACTACGTAATTAATGCATGAGTTTAATTAGGGTAGTTTTGTAAAGTATGAGATACATTCCTCCAATCGCAAAATGCCTTGGTTCATGAGATTTGAGATTTGAGCCCTATAAACCGGAAGGGAGGGAGTACTGCACTCGGTGTAGTCTAGTCACTTGTTGAAATCTCTAGAAAGGCAAATACTCCTTTCCGGTTTACAGGGCTATACTACTCCCTCCGTCTAGGTGTGTAAGTCATCTGACGAAAACCAAATAGTCCCAAAACACTTAGGGCGGTGCATTAACTTCTACCTTGTTTCTTGTTTCTTAACATATCAACCAATAAGAGATGAGAGGTGTGCATGCTTTTAATGACTTGCAATGGCTAGTTCATTGCAAGCAATGCTATTAATTAGCAAATAAACATTGGTGACCCCAGGAGGAAATGGTGCTAAGCGCGTGGACCTATGCAGAATGAGTATCAACCAATGGATGATGTGTTGAAATATGGGATGGGCCTAGAGCCCATATGACAATTTTTGATTTAATCTCTAAGGGCCCATGTAGGTGGCATGACGAGGTGGTGGGAAGTTTTGTCCCACCCCGGAAGTGGAAGGAGAGTTGGAGTGGTTTATAAGGGATTCTCTCCCTCATGCTATTGGAGATTGAGAAGAGATGAGGCCCTCGCGCACTCCTCCTCCGCTCGCCTCGCCACGCCACGCCTCGCCATGACGCGCCGCGGGTTGCGGGATTGAGCCGAGCCGAGCTCACTCCTACGCGCTTCTTTTTCCCGGTCAGGAACGGAGAGTCTTTGACAGGTAGGGCCACGATCTGAGACGTCAGATCATGGGCTACCGACCGACTTGGACGTGGGTTCAGCCCACGTCTCTCCACACGCGGCCGCACATATATATGTGGGCCGCTGCCAACCCTAGCAGCTACGAAATAGAACGCATCTCCGCCTCCGCCTCCACATCCACGTCGTTCCTCTGCCGCCGCCGCCGCCGGCAACTCCATCCCGTTCACCGCGTACACGGTTGACGGGAGAGCAGGCCTCCGAAACCCCGCCTCTTCGGTGGGCAGCGACTATGCGATTGCTCGCTTCTGTTCATCTACGTCCGCATCACCTTCGCCATCACCATGTCGACCGACGCCGACCGTGCCGCCGCTGAGAAGGCCGAGGCCAACAAGAAGGCCGTCGAGGATGCCGCGGCTGCTGCCACCGTCACCGCCGCCACGTGGCCGATTGGAGGGTATACATCGCTTATCCCTCTCGTGTTTCTTTCTGTTATAGCAGTACTAGCGATATGTGTAGATGTTTCTACTATGTGCGTAGTACATGCTCTGTTAGATTGTAATCAGTGTGTTATCAATGCTGTCCATGTCTTGCTCATGATTTATTCATGGATTAATTTAATCGAAAAACTGCCTATTTATTCATCATGATGGAGTTTAATTGTTAAACAATAGCAATTTTGTCTCATGCAAGAGCCTGTCTAGTATATGCGTGCTCAAAGGCACCGCACCACGCGAGCGTTTGCAACTGCCACGTTCGGGTTGCGCTTGGCTCTTCGCCTCTTCGAGAAGACGAACAATGATGTTACTGAAGGAAATATGCCCTAGAGGCAATAATAAAGTTATTATTTATTTCCTTATATCATGATAAATGTTTATTATTCATGCTAGAATTGTATTAACCGGAAACGTAATACATGTGTGAATACATAGACAAACAGAGTGTCACTAGTATGCCTCTACTTGACTAGCTCGTTAATCAAAGATGGTTATGTTTCCTAGCGATAGACATGAGTTGTCATTTGATTAACGGGATCACCTCATTAGGATAATAACGTGATTGACTTGACCCATTCCATTAGCTTAGCACCCGATCATTTAGTATGTTGCTATTGCTTTCTTCATGACTTATACATGTTCCTATGACTATGAGATTATGCAACTCCCGTTTACCGGAGGAACACTTTGTGTGCTACCAAACGTCACAACGTAAATGGGTGATTATAAAGGTGCTCTACAGGTGTCTCCAAAGGTACTTGTTGGGTTGGCGTATTTCGAGATTAGGATTTGTCACTCCGATTGTCGGAGAGGTATCTCTGGGCCCACTCGGTAATGCACATCACTATAAGCCTTGCAAGCATTGTGACTAATGAGTTAGTTGCGGGATGATGTGTTACGGAACGAGTAAAGAGACTTGCCGGTAACGAGATTGAACTAGGTATCGAGATACCGACGATCAAATCTCGGGCAAGTAACATACCGGTGACAAAGGGAACAACGTATGTTGTTATGCGGTCTGACCGATAAAGATCTTCGTAGAATATGTGGGAGCCAATATGGGCATCCAGGTCCCGCTATTGGTTATTGACCGGAGAGGTGTCTCGGTCATGTCTACATAGTTCTCGAGCCTGTAGGGTCCGCACGCTTAACGTTACGATGACAGTTTTATTGAGTTTTGATGTACCGAAGGAGTTCGGAGTCCCGGATGAGATCGGGGATATGACGAGGAGTCTCGAAATGGTCGAGACGTAAAAATCGATATATTGGACGACTATATTCGGACTTCGGAAAGGTTCCAAGTGATTCAGGTATTTTTCGGAGTACCGGCGAGTTATGGGAATACGTATTGGGCCTTATTGGGCCATACGGGAAAGAAGAAAAAGGGCCTCAAGGGTGGCCGCACCCCTCCCCTTGGTCTGGTCCGAATTGGACTAGGGAAGGGGGCGCCCCCTTCCTTCCTTCTCTTTTTCCCTTCCTCTTTTCCTATTCCATATGGGAGGTGGAATCCTACTAGGACTAGGGAGTCCTAGTAGGACTCCACACTTGGTGCGCCCCCTCCTAGGGCCGGCCTCCTCCTCCCTTACTCCTTTATATACGGGGGCATGGGGGCACCCCAGAGACACAACAATTGATCCTTGAGATCTCTTAGCCGTGTGCGGTGCCCCCCTCCACCATATTACACCTCGATAATACCGTTGAGGAGCTTAGGCGAAGCCCTGCGTCGGTGGAACATCATCATCGTCACCACGCCGTCGTGCTGACGAAACTCTCCCTCAACACTCGGCTGGATCAGAGTTCGAGGGACGTCATCGAGCTGAACATGTGTAGAACTCGGAGGTGCCGTACGTTCGGTACTTGATCGGTCGGATCGTGAAGACGTACGACTACATCAACCGCGTTGTGATAACGCTTCCACTGTCGGTCTACGAGGGTACGTGGACAACACTCTCTCCTCTCGTTGCTATGCATCACCATGATCTTGCGTGTGCGTAGGAAATTTTTTGAAATTACTACGTTCCCCAACAGTGGCATCCGAGCCTGGTTTTATGCGTTGATGCTATGCACGAGTAGAACACAAGTGAGTTGTGGGCGATATAAGTCATACTGCTTACCAGCATGTCATACTTGGGTTCAGCGGTATTGTGAGATGAAGCGGCCCGGACCGACATTACGCATACGCTTACACGAGACTGGTTTCACCGTTGCGAGCACTCGTTGCTTAAAGGTGACTGGCGGGTGTCTGTCTCTCTCACTTTAGTTGAACCGAGTGTGGCTACGCCCGGTCCTTGCGAAGGTTAAAACATCACCAACTTGACAAACTATCGTTGTGGTTTTGATGCGTAGGTAAGAACGGTTCTTGCTAAGCCCATAGCAGCCACGTAAAACTTGCAACAACAAAGTAGAGGACGTCTAACTTGTTTTTGCAGGGCATGTTGTGATGTGATATGGTCAAGACATGATGTGATATAATTTGTTGTATGAGATGATCATGTTTTGTAACCGAGTTATCGGCAACTGGCAGGAGCCATATGGTTGTCGTTTTATTGTATGCAATAGAATCGCCATGTAATGCTTTACTTTATCACTAAGCGGTAGTGATAGTCGTAGAAGCATAAGATTGACGAGACGACAACGATGCTACGATGGAGATCAAGGTGTCGCGCCGGTGACGATGGTGATCATGATGATGCTTCGGAGATGGAGATCACGAACACGGTGCTTCGGAGATGGAGATCACAAGCACAAGATGATGATGGCCATATCATATCACTTATATTGATTGCGTGTGATGTTAATCCTTTATGCATCTTATCTTGTTTTGTTTGACGGTAGCATTATAAGATGATCCTTTACTAAATTATCAAAGTATAAGTGTTCTCCCTGAGTATGCACCGTTGCGAAAGTTCTTCATGCTGAGACACCACGTGATGATCGGGTGTGATAGGCTCTACGTTCAAATACAACGGGTGCAAAACAGTTGCACACGCGGAATACTCAGGTTAAACTTGACGAGCCTAGCATATAAAAGATATGGCCTCGGAACACGGAGACCGAAAGGTCGAGCGTGAATCATATAGTAGATATGATCAACATATTGATGTTCACCGTTGAAACTACTCCATCTCACGTGATGATCGGACATGGTTTAGTTGATATGGATCACGTGATCACTTAGAGGATTAGAGGGATGTCTATCTAAGTGGGAGTTCTTAAGTAATTTGATTAATTGAACTTAAATTTATCATGAACTTAGTCCTGATAGTATTTTGCAAATTATGTTGTAGATCAATAGCTCGCGTTGTTACTTCCCTATGTTTATTTTGATATGTTCCTAGAGAAAAATTATGTTGAAAGATATTAGTAGAAATGATGTGGATTGGATCCATGATCTGAGGATTATCCTCATTGCTGCACAGAAGAATTATGTCCTTGATGCACCGCTAGGTGACAGACCTATTGCAGGAGCAGATGCAGACGTTATGAACGTTTGGCTAGCTCAATATGATGACTACTTGATAGTTTAGTGCACCATGCTTAACGGCTTAGAATCGGGACTTCAAAGACGTTTTGAACGTCTTGGACCATATAAGATGTTCCAGGAGTTGAAGTTAATATTTCAAGCAAATACCCGAGTTGAGAGATATGAAGTCTCCAACAAGTTCTATAGCTAAAAGATGGAGGAGAATCGCTCAACTAGTGAGCATGTGCTCAGATTGTCTGGGTACTACAATAGCTTGAATCAAGTGGGAGTTAATCTTCCAGATAAAATAGTGATTGACAGAATTCTCTAGTCACCATCACAAAGTTAGTAGAACTTCGTGATGAACTATAGTATGCAAGGGATGACGAAAATAATTCCCGAGCTCTTCGTGATGCTGAAATCGACGAAGGTAGAAATCAAGAAAAAACATCAAGTGTTTATGGTTGACGAGACCACTTCAAGTGTTGATGGTTGACGAGACCACTAGTTTCAAGAAAAGGGCAAAGGGAAGAAGGGGAACTTCAAAAAGAACGGCAAGCAAGTTGCTACTCAAGTGAAGAAGCCCAAGTCTGTACCTAAGCCTGAGACTAAGTGCTTCTACTGCAAAGGGACTGGTCTCTGGAAGCGGAACTACCCCAAGTATTTGGTGGATAAGAAGGATGGCAAAGTGAACAAAGGTATATTGGATATACATGTTATTGATGTGTACTTTACTTGTGTTTATAGCAACCCCTCGGTATTTGATACTGGTTCAGTTGCTCAGAGTAGTAACTCGAAACGGGAGTTGCAGAATAAACAGAGACTAGTAAAAGGTGAGGTGACGATGTGTGTTGGAAATAGTTCCAAGATTGATATGATCATCATCGCACACTCCATATACTTTCAGGATTAGTGTTGAAACTAAATAAATGTTATTTGGTGTTTGCGTTGAGCATGAATATGATTTGATCATGTTTATTGCAATACGGTTATTCATTTAAGTTAGAGAACACTTATTGTTTTGTTTACATGAATAAAAACCTTTTATGGTCATACACACCAACAAAATGGTTTGTTGGATCTCGATCGTAGTGATACACATATTCATAATATTAAAGCCAAAAGATGCAAAGTTAATAATGATAGTGCAACTTATTTGTGGCACTGCTGTTTAGGTCATATTGGTGTAAAGCGCATGAAGAAACTCCATACTGATGGGATATTGGAATCAATTGATTATGAATCACTTGATGCTTGCGAACCATGCCTCATGGGCAAGATGACTAAAACGCCATTCTCCGGAACTATGGAGAGAGCAACAGATTTGTTGGAAGTCATACATACAGATGTATATGGTCCAATGAATATTGAGGCTCGTGGCGGATATTGTTATTTTCTTGCCTTCACAGATGATTTGAGCAGATATGGGTATATCTACTTGATGAAACATAAGTCCGAAACATTTGAAAAGTTCAAAGAATTTCAGAGTGAAGTGGAAAATCATCGTGACAAGAAAATAAAGTTTCTATGATCTGATCGTATAGAAGAGTATTTGAGTTATGAGTTTGGCCTTCAGTTAAAACAATGTGAAATAGTTTCACTACTCACGCCACCTGGAACACCACGGTGTAATGGTGTGTCCGAACGTCGTAATCGTACTTTATTAGATATGGTGCGATATATGATGTCTCTTACCGATCTACCACTATCGTTTTGGGGTTATGCATTAGAGACAGCTGCATTCACGTTAAATAGGGTACCATCAAAATCCGTTGAGACGACGCATTATGAACTGTGGTTTGGCAAGAAACCAAAGTTGTCGTTTCTTAAAGTTTGGGGCTGCGATGCTTATGTGAAGAAACTGCAACCTGATAAGCTCGAACCCAAATCGGAGAAATGTGTCTTCATAGGATACCCAAAGGAGACTGTTGGGTATACCTTCTATCACAGATCCGAAGGCAAAACTTTTGTTGCTAAATTCAGAAACTTTCTAGAGAAGGAGTTTTCTCTTGAAAGAAGTGAGTGGGAGGAAAGTAGAACTTGATGAGGTAACTATACCTACTCCCTTATTGGAAAGTAGTTCATCACAGAAACCAGTTTCTGTGACTCCTACACCAATTAGTGAGGAAGTTAATGATTATGATCATGTAACTTCAGATCAAGTTACTACCAAACCTCGTAGGTAAACCAGAGTAAGATCCGCACCAGAGTGGTACGGTAATCCTATTCTGGGGGTTATGTTACTAGACCATGACGAACCTACGAACTATGCAGAAGCGATGGTGAGCCCAGATTCTGCAAAATGGCTTGAGGCCATGAAATCTGAGATGAGATCCATGTATGAGAACAAAGTGTGGACTTTGGTTGACTTGCCCGATGAGCGGCAAGCCATAGAAAATAAATAGATCTTCAAGAGGAAGACGGACGCTGATAGTAGTGTTACTATCTACAAAGCTAGACTTGTCGGAAAAAGGTTTTTGACAAAGTTCAAGGTGTTGACTACGATGAGATTTTCTCACTCGCAGCGATGCTTAAGTCTGTCCGAACCATGTTAGCAATTGTCGCATTTTATGAAATCTGGCAAATGGATAAACAAAACGGCATTCCTTAATGAATTTATTAAAGAAGAGTTGTATATAATGCAACCAGAAGGTTTTGTCAATCCTAAAGGTGCTAACAAAATATGCAAGCTCCAGCGATCCATCTATGGACTGGTGCAAGCATCTCGGAGTAGGAATATACGCTTTGATAAGTTGATCAAAGGATATAGTTTTATACAGACTTGCGGTGAAGCCTGTATTTACAAGAAAGTGAGTGGGAGCACTACAACATTTCTGATAAGTATATGTAAGTGACATATTGTTGATCGGAAATAATGTATAATTATTCTGCAAGGCATAAAGGAGTTTTTCAAAGAAAGACCTCGGTGAAGCTGCTTACATATTGAGCATCAAGATCTATAGAGATAGATCAAGACGCTTGATAAGTTTTTTCAATGAGTACATACCTTAACAAGATTTTGAAGTGGTTCAAAATGGAACAGTCAAAGAAAGAGCTCCTTGCCTGTGTTACAAGGTGTGAAATTGAGTAAGACTCAAAACCCGACCACGGTAGAAGATAGAAAAAGAATGAAAGTCATTCCCTATGCCTCGGCCATAGGTTCTATAAAGTATGCCATGCTGTGTACCAGATCTATTGTATACCCTACACTAATTTTGGCAAGGGAGTACAATAGTGATCTAGGAGTAGATCATTGGACAACGGTCAAAATTATCCTTACTGGAATAAGGATATGTTTCTCGATTATGGAAGTGACAAAAAGGCTCGTCGTAAAAGGTTACGTCGATGCAAGTTTTGACACTAATCTAGATGACTCTAAGTCTCGGTCTAGATACATATTGAAAGTGGGAGCAATTAGCTAGAGTAGCTCCATGCAGAGCATTGTAGACATAGAAATTTGCAAAATACATACGGATCTGAATGTGACAGACCCGTTGATTAAAATTATCTCACAAGGAAAACATGATCACACCTTAGTACTCTTTGGGTGTTAATCACTTAGCGGTGTGAACTAGATTACTGACTCTAGTAAACCCTTTGGGTGATGATCACATGACGATGTGAACTATGGGTGTTAATCACATGGTGATGTGAACTATTCATGTTAAATCACATGGCGATGTGAACTAGATTATTGACTCTAGTGCAAGTGGGAGACTGAAGGAAATATGCCCTAGAGGAAATAATAAAGTTATTATTTATTTCCTTATATCATGATAAATGTTTATTATTCATGCTAGAATTGTATTAACCGGAAACATAATACATGTGTGAATACATAGACAAACAGAGTGTCACTAGTATGCCTCTACTTGACTAGCTCGTTAATCAAAGATGGTTATGTTTCCTAGCCATAGACATGAGTTGTCATTTGATTAACGGGATCACCTCATTAGGAGAATGACGTGATTGACTTGACCCATTCCATTAGCTTAGCACCCGATCGTTTAGTATGTTGCTATTGCTTTCTTCATTACTTATACATGTTCCTATGACTATGAGATTATGCAACTCCCGTTTACCGGAGGAACACTTTGTGTGCTACCAAACGTCACAACGTAAATGGGTGATTATAAAGGTGCTCTACAGGTGTCTCCAAAGGTACTTGTTGGGTTGGCGTATTTCGAGATTAGGATTTGTCACTCCGATTGTCGGAGAGGTATCTCTGGGCCCACTCGGTAATGCACATCACTATAAGCCTTGCAAGCATTGTGACTAATGAGTTAGTTGCGGGATGATGTGTTACGGAACGAATAAAGAGACTTGCCGGTAACGAGATTGAACTAGGTATCGAGATACCGACGATCAAATCTTGGGCAAGTAACATACCGGTGACAAAGGGAACAACGTATGTTGTTATGCGGTCTGCCCAAAGATCTTCGTAGAATATGTGGGAGCCAATATGGGCATCCAGGTCCCGCTATTGGTTATTGACCGGAGAGGTGTCTCGGTCATGTCTACATAGTTCTCGAACCCGTAGGGTCCGCACGCTTAACGTTACGATGACAGTTTTATTGAGTTTTGATGTACCGAAGGAGTTCGGAGTCCCGGATGAGATCGGGGATATGACGAGGAGTCTCGAAATGGTCGAGACGTAAAGATAGATATATTGGACGACTATATTCGGACATCGGAAAGGTTCCGAGTGATTCGGGTATTTTTCGGAGTACCGGAGAGTTACGGGAATACGTATTGGGCCTTATTGGCCCATACGGGAAAGAAGAAAAAGGGCCTCAAGGGTGGCCGCACCCCTCCCCTTGGTCTGGTCCGAATTGGACTAGGGAAGGGGGGCGCCCCCTTCCTTCCTTCTCTTTTTCCCTTCCTCTTTTCCTATTCCATATGGGAGGTGGAATCCTACTAGGACTAGGGAGTCACTGTAGGACTCCACACTTGGTGCGCCCCCTCCTAGGGCCGGCCTCCTCCTCCCTTGCTCCTTTATATACGGGGGCATGGGGGCACCCCAGAGGCACAACAAATCATCCTTGAGATCTCTTAGCCATGTGCGGTGCCCCCCTCCACCATATTACACCTCGATAATACCGTTGAGGAGCTGAGGCGAAGCCCTGCGTCGGTGGAACATCATCATCGTCACCACGCCGTCGTGCTGACGAAACTCTCCCTCAACACTCAGCTGGATCGGAGTTCGAGGGACGTCATCGAGCTGAACATGTGTAGAACTCGGAGGTGCCGTACGTTCGGTACTTGATCGGTCGGATCGTGAAGACGTACGACTACATCAACCGCGTTTTGATAACACTTCCGCTGTCGGTCTGCGAGGGTACGTGGACAACACTCTCTCCTCTCGTTGCTATGCATCACCATGATCTTGCGTGTGCGTAGGAAATTTTTTGAAATTACTACGTTCCCCTACAGTTACTCCTACTTCTACAGTATCGAATCCACTGCTGCATGTCCGTCCACCTCGTGCGGGAGGGATAGCGTGTAGCGAAAGCTTCTACTTACTACTCCTGCCTTTGCGTCTATGATAGGTGGGCCCAACAGGTGGTTGGCCCTCCTGTCATGCAACCAAAGGCAGGTGCAGTTAAGGCACCGGAGCTCAGTCCGCGAGGGAGAGGGCGTTGTAGTAATCAAATTTCTCGGTCTTGTACGAGTTGACACGACACATCAAAGCACTGCACTCGATATAAGTCTTTTTACACATTTCAAATGGACTACTTCGTATGTAGACATATTCTGCTTCGTATGTAGTCACTTGTTGCAATCTCTAAAAAGACTTATATTTGGAAACGGAGGGAGTGCAACGCATGCAGGCATGCCGTGACTTTCCTTTTGATACTTGCATGTGTTGATTTGATGCACCTTGCCAAATGTTGACTATAAATTTAACTAACCAGATTTTCATGCATGTCACAAAAAATTACGGGGCTGTTTGGATTGTGACTATGTTTGTCTTATGTTGCCACATTATTTTTCCCACACTTGCCACACTTGCCTAACCTGAGTTGCTCAAATTGTTAGACACACTTTGGCTTGCCTAAGGGAATCTTGCCACAATTTTTGTGTCTCTGACATGTGGGGTTCACTGCTAATAAAAAAATTCTTGTCTTAGGTGTGGCTAATAAAAAAGACTTATATTTAGGAATGGAGGGAGTAGAAAATATAAATAATAATGCATGTTGGGGCAACCCACGTTTCCGCTAATTTTAGCCGTGGGCTTGTTCACAATTTTTACGAGGGGGTGGTTGTTCATTTAATGGAGGGACTTGTAGTACCAGACTTGAACGATACAAAGTGCGACCTGGCACACCGTAACACCACTACATATATATAGGTCGGAGCCTCCGTGATTGCTTGCTAGGGTTGCTCTATTCACACACTCTCATCCTCTCCAGATCTAAACAAGATAGGGGTAGTAACACTGTTTTTCTCCCTTCAAAACACACTGGCTTTCTATCCTCACCGCTGGTTACAGATCCGGACGTATCCCCCTCCGCCGGTGAAGGGGAGGAGGGGCAGCATTTAGGCCGTCGTCGACAGCGAGGGAGGAGACCCACTGCCAGCCTCACCGTTATCTCTAGCCGAGCGCCGGCGCGGGAGGTCCTCCGATCCCTTCGTCGTTGCCTGTGGGCGGATCCGGCCTCCCACCGCCCACCTATCCACATGTCGACGACCTTCAGGTATATCTTCGTTCGAAACCGCCTTAGCTCTACTTCCCCAGCTCGCTATGTCGCTGCATGTGCATCATTTTCTACCTCTCAGCCTCTCTCGATCGGATGGTCCAATGTCACCTATTTTTTTTCTTCTATTGTTAGAGGTAAAGCTACTTCATGGAGTCGAATCTTGTACTCCCTCCGTCCGAAAATACTTGTCATTGAAATGGATGTATCTAGACTTATTTTAGTTCTAGACACATCCATTTTGATGACAATTAATTCCGGACGGAGGGAGTACTTGGTTGAAACAAGAAATAAAGTGGGGGTGGGGGAATTTAGTATGTACATCGGACTTGGTACAAACAGGAAGGAAAGGGGGTGAAAGTAGTACAGACTGGTCATCCAACCGGTCTCTTGGTTGAAAAGGGAAATATAGGGGTAACGCTGTACACAGTGGTATGACCAGGACTAGATTTGCTATCCACACATAGGAGTAGGTGGCTAGAGTGAACAAAAATGGGACCAACCCAGATATGTTTCTTGGATGTTTGTTTCTCGGGGCAACAAACTATGAATCAAGGAAGTGCCTCCTTATTACGCACAAAAAATGGGACCCACCAGCTATATCTTCACACGCAAGGAAGTGCCTCCTTATTACGCACAAAAAAATGAATACTCCCCCTGTTAGGTGGGACCCAGTATAGTGGCAGGCTGACTTGTGGGCCTACTAAGTTCACGGAGACGCAGGGCTTTGTCAACTTAGTCAATATGCACGATTCTAGCTCCAGTGACCGTACGATGTCCATCCAACGGCCGTAATGCTTCTTCAACCTCCGGTCTTCTTGCTCCAGCCGCCCAAACCAGCGCCGGTCATGCCTCGTGCTCCTGCCTCCCGTGGCCGGCTGCGATGCGGCGGAGGCCTCACCGCCCCATACTACTCCCACCGCTGGCCAGGCCATCCCTCCACTCACCCACACCCCGTGTTATTCTGCGGCGACGGCAGCCTCACACCACAGCGAACCAGTGAACCCTCGTACTCCTCTACGCGTGGGCATCCACTGCCGCGTCTTCCCCGGCTCCGCGTCGTCCCCTTCCTAGGCCTCGCCGTCGTCCACCGCCCTGGTGCTCTCGGCGCGGCATGGTCAACGTGGTCAAGGAACAACTTCCATCGGACGTGGACTGTCCGTGGAGAGGCTGACAGCTGGGTCCATGGCCGCAGCAAGGAAGTGCCTCCTTATTACGCGCAAAATAATTATTCCTCCACCTGACAGCGGGGACCCACCGGACGGGCCACCGTATTTCGCGAAAAAACGTTTCCCCCTGACTGCTGGAACCCACCAGCTACATCTTCGCACGCATGGAAGTGCGCCCGGAAAAAAAAACGAGTCACCCCCCTGACTGCTGGGACCCACCAGCTACATCTTCGCAGGCAAGGAAGTGCCTGACAGTCGGGACCCACCTGGTCGAAGCGAACGTAGCATTGTCATTCTCGTCGCGAACGTGTACGTACATACTGGTCGTTGTAGAGGCGCGCACGTGTCGTAGTAGAGGCGCGCACGTAGCATGTACACGTACGTACAACGGCGAGGGTGCAAGAAAGAAAATACGACCACGTACGTACATATGGGCGGGGTCTCGAATGCCTACTCGCGCATACGTACGGCCAGGGCTCGTGTACATGGCTGGGTCGGAACGGAGAAACAACGTCGTCGTTGTGTTCATGGGGAGCCAACCGGCTGGGTCGGAACGGAATGCGTGGTCGTGTTCATCGGGAGGGCTTGGACGGAACAAGCGATGGAAACGAGGCCTGGCGTACCGCACAGCGGAGGAAACGGCCTTGTGTTCGACCGTCAATGTTCGAAACGGGATCCTGTTAATCGGGAGGGGTCTGGCGTACCGCAAAACGGAGGAAACAGACCTCCTATGGTCGAAACGGGGGTCCTGTTGATCGGGAGGGGTGTGGCGTATCGCAAAACGGAGGAAACAGACTTCCTATGGTCGAAACTGGGGTCCTGTTGATCGGGAGGAGTGTGGCGTACCGCAAAACGGACGAGACGAACTTGTGGTGGAGTGCTACGGTCGAAATGGGGGTCCTGTTCATCGGGAGGGGTGTGGCGTACCGCAAAACGGGACTCCACGGGATACTGTTCATCTCCACCGTCGACCTCCTCCAACCTCCACGGGCTACCGTCGACCTCCTCCAGCCTCCACGGGCTCCTGTTCATCCAGCCTCCACCGGGCGCTACTCCACCGGCTACTGTTCAACCACCCCTCCACCATCTACTGTTCATCCAGCCCTCCACACCACGGGGTCCTGTTCATCCAGAGGCAATGCCACCACTCACTGTTCATCCAAACCCCCCCCCCCCCGCAACACTCACTGTTCATCCAATCGATCGGCTTCAGTTAGCAGCAGTAGCAAAGGAATCGCTCGATCGGGTTCAGTTAACAGCCATCGATCAATCGCTCGGGTTCAGTAACGCGTAGCCTGCAGTGCAATCGCTCGGGTTCAGTTAGAGCCCAACGCCTCGCTCGGGTTCAGTTAGAGCCAACGCCTCGCACACACGCGCGTACGTGTACGAGAGAAACGCGCATCGCTCGGCCCCCGACCTCCCACCGTAACCGGGAACTCCCCGAAATTTTCCTCGCCCTCGCTTATACCATGGTTTTTCCGTCATGGACGGCCCAAAGAATGTCATGCAGCTGCTTCTCCGGCCCGCCCAGGACGAAAAGCCCATTTTCTATCATGATTTTTTGTCATAGAAGTAGGAGCCCACCACATCTATGATGATACCGGGTTTTGTCACAATTATCGTGACAGAAGTGTCATATGTATGACAGAAAAAAATTCGTTCGACCCAAAATGTCATGGATGTGTCTTTTTTTTGTAGTGCTAGCTGCCGTGACCGAACGATGTCCATCCAACGACCGTTGTGCTTCTTCAACCTCTGGTCTTCTTGCTCCAGCCGCGCAAAGCAGTGCCGGTCGTGCCGCCTTCTCCTGCCTCTCGTGGCCGGCTGTGCTGCCGCGGAGGCCTCACCGCCCCCTACTACTCCCACCGCTGGCCAGGCCATCCCTCCACTCACCCACACCCCCTGTTATTTTGCGGTGACGGCAGCCTCACACCGAAGCCGAACCAGTGAACCCTCATACTCCTCTCCGCATGGGCATCCACTGCTGTGTCTTCCCCGGCTCCGTGTCGCCTTCCTAGGCCTTGCTGTCATCCACCGCCCTGGTGCTCTCGGCGTGGCGTGGTGAACGTGGTCAAGGAACGACTTCCATCGGACGTGGACTGTATGTGGAGAGGCTGAAAGCTGGGTCCACGGCGGCACACAAGGAAATGCCTCCTTATTACGCGCAAAATAATGATTCCTCCAGCTGACATCTGGGACCCACCGGAAGGGCCTCTGTATTCCGCGAAAAAAACGTCCCCCCCGCTGACAGGTCGAACCCACCAGCTATATCTTCGCACGCATGGAAGTGCCTCCTTATTAGGCACAAAAAATGAATACTCCCCGTGCTAGCTGGGACCCATCATAGTGGGAGGCTGACCTGTGGGCCTACTAAGTTGACGCGTACCAAGGGCTTTGTAACCTTAGTCAATATAAACGATTCTAGTTACAGTGACCGTACGATGTCCATCCAATGGCCGTAGTCCTTCTTCAACCTCTGGTCTTCTTGCTCCAGCCACCGAAGGCAGCGCCGGTCGTGCCGCCTGCTCCTGCCTCCCGTGGCCGGCTGTGCTGCCGTGGAGGCCTCACCGCCCCTACTACTCCCACCGCTGGCCAGGCCATCCCTCCACTCACCCACAACCCCTGTTATTCTGCGGCGACGGCAGCCTCACACCGCAGCCGAACCAGTGAACCCTCGTCCTCCTCTCCGCGTGGCCATCCACTGCCGCGTCTTCCCCGGCTCTGCGTCGTCCCCTTCCTAGGCCTCGCCGTCGTCCACCGCCGTGGTGCTCTCGATGCGGCGTGGTCAATGTGGTCAACGGCCGACTTCCATCGGAAGAGTACTGTACGTGGAGAGGCTGACAGCTGGGTCCACGGCAACCGCAAGGAAGTGCCTCCTTATTACGCGCAAAATAATTATTCCTCCACTTGACGGCAGAGACCCACCGGACGGGCCACCGTATTTCGCGAAAAAAGCGTTTCCCCCTGACTGCTAGGACCCACCAGCTACATCTTCGCACGCAAGGAAGTGCGTCCGAGCAAGAAAAAACGATTCACCCCTGACTGCTGGGACCCACCAGCTACATCTTCGCACGCAAGGAAGTGCCTGACAATCGGGACGCACCTGGTCGAAGCCTACGTAGCGCTGTCATTCTGGTCGCGAACGTGTACGTACATACTGGTCGATGTAGAGGTGTGCACGTGTCGTAGTAGAGGAGCGCACGTAGCATGTACACGTATGTACAGCGGCCAGTGTGCAAGAAAGAAAATACGGCCACGTATGTACATACGGGCAGGGTCTCGAACGCCTACTCGCGCATATATACGTACGTCCAAGGCTCGTGTACATGGCTGGGTCGGAACGGAGAAACAACGTCGTCGTCGTGTTCATGGGGAGCCAACCGGCTGGGTCGGAACAGAATGTGTCGTCGTGTTCATCGGGAGGGCTTGGACGGAACAGGCGATGGAAACGAGGCCTGGCGTACCGCAGAACGGAGAAACGGCCTTGTGTTCGACCGGCCACGTTCGAAATGGGATCCTGTTCATCGGGAGGGGTCTGGCGTACCGTAAAACGGAGGAAACGAACTTGTGTTGGACCTCCTATGGTCGAAACGGGGTCCTGTTGATCGGGAGGGGTGTGGCGTACCGCAAAACGGAGGAAACGGACTTGTGTTGGAGCGCTACGGTCGAAACGGGGGTCCTGTTCATCGGGAGGGGTGTGGCATACCGCAAAACGGGACTCACGGGATACTGTTCATCTCCACCGTCGACCTCCTCCAGCCTCCATGGGTTACTATTCATCCACAGTTGACCTCCTCCAGCCTCCACCTGCGACTGTTCATCGACGTGATCCTGTTCATCCAGCCTCCACTGCGCGCTACTCCACCGGCTACTGTTCAACCAGCCCTCTCCACGGGCTCCTATTCAACCACCCCTCCACGGACTACTGTTCTTCCACCCCTCCACCGCGCGCTACTCCACCGGCTACTGTTCAACCACCCCTCTCCACGGGCTCCTAGTCAACCACACCTCCACAGGCTACTGTTCATCCACCCCTCCACCATCTACTGTTCAACCAGCCCTCCACGGGGTCGTCCTGTTCATCCAGCCCTCCACGTGGTCCTGTTCATCCAGCCCCAACCGGCTCGATCGATCGGGGTCCTGTTCATCCAGAGGCAACACCACGGGGTCCTGTTCATCCACCCCACCGGGAACTGTTCATCCACCCCCAGCAACGCTCACTATTCATCCGAACCCCCCCAGCAACGCTCACTGTTCATCCAGAGGCAGCATCGATCGGCTTCAGTTAGCAGTAGTAGCGAAGGAATCGTTCGATGCTCGGGTTCAGTAATGCGTAGCCTGCAATGCAATTGCTCGGGTTCAGTTAGGCGACGCCTCGCTCGGGTTTAGTTAGAGCCCAATGCCTCACACCCACGCGCGTACGGTACGAGAGAAACGCGCATCACTCGGCCCCCGACCACCCACCGTACCCAGGAACTCCTTGATGTTTTCCTCGCCCTCGCTTCTACCATGGTTTTTTCCGTCATGGACGGCCCAAAGAATGTCATGCATCTGCGTCTCAGGCCCGCCCAGGACGAAAAGCCCATTTTCTGTCATGATTTTTTGTCATAGAAGTAGGAGCCCACCACATCTATGATGATACCGGGTTTTTTCACTATTATCGTCACAGAAGTGTCATAAGTATGACAGAATTTTTTTTTGTTCGGCCCAAAATGTCACGGATGTGTCTTTTTTTGTAGTGTACTATTGCTAATTAACATGGCAGGAAGAAAATGCAGAGAGAGAGAGGAGGTAGGGGAGGGGTGGGGGGCTTACAGAGAGGGGAGAGACGGTGGCGGGGAGGTGCTCGGTGACGGAGGCAGGGGCGGCGAGGGCGAGCTCGGGCTCGGGCGGCGGCGGTGAAGTCGAGGGCAGCGGCGGTGAGGTCGAGGGCGGCGACAGTGAGGACGAGGGCGGCCTCGGGCGGCGGCGGTGAGGTTGAGGGCGGCCTCAGGCGGCGGCGGTGAGGTCGAGGGCGTGCGCGATCGACGGCGGCGACAGAGGAGTTGGGGGAACAGGGGGAGAGGGGGGAAAGGACTTAGCAAAATTTTGAGCCCGCGGGTGGTTTAGTCAAACTAGCAGTAGCGGTGGTAGAAAAATGCGCTATAGCTAAGTTAGCTATAGCGGGTTCTAGCAAAACGCGCTACTGCTATAGGAGGCAGTTATTTATTTTCCTTTTATCTAAGGAACGTAGCTATAGCGCGAGCTTGTAAAATGCGCTACTGCTATGCCTTTCTCCTTTATTTTTTCTTTTGTTTATCTTTACATTTTCTTTTTTTCATTTCCCTTTTTCCTACTTATTTCACTTTCATTTACTTTTCTATTTTTACATTTTATTTTCTTTTTAGCAATAGCGCTCTATGCAGGAACGCGCTGCTACAACGCACTTAGTGGTAGCGCGCTTTCTGTGGAATCGCTACTACTATTTCTAGCCTACCGCCAACACAGTGGGAATTATAGTGGGAGAGTTTTTTCCAGGAGACGCGCTACTGCTATAGCTATAGCTATAGTGCGCTCTGTTGGAACACGCTACTACCAAGTAGCAGTAGCGCCCTATTTTAACCAGCGCTACTACTATACCTCTATGTATAAAGTTCTCCCTAGTAGTGTTACCAAAAGCCACATTTTCCTTGTTTCCGCCTTCCTTTCCAAGTTGAAATCTTCACTCCTTGCTTGCAGCGCTGCCTCCTTGCCGGCGACCCTTCTTCACGCTGCTCGGCCTCGCTTATCCAGGCAGGTAATCCACACCCGACCCCATCCTCCTCCTCCTTCCACATCCCACATGCGCCGACCGCCGGCGCAACACCTTCCACCCAAATCACCGACCCCTCCACCAAATAAGCGCCGCCCTAGCCATGGTGCGCGCAGTATAGGCAGGATCTCAAGGACCATTTGGCAGCGAAGAAGCAAATCGCGGCCGCACGCGTGGATGAGGTTGCGATGGCTGCCATTCGTGTCGACCCCCAGATCTTGGAGGAGCACCTCGCCGTCGAGGCCACCGTCGACGCCTCGTGCGCCGCCGACGCGACGCGGTTGGCTGTTTGGTCCAATTCTGCAATGCAATGTTCAATTGTTGTGGGTGCATTCTGTTATTGTATACCATGTGAGAAATAAATCGAATTTGGCTGTACTAAATACATGAGAAACAAATACAATTGCTATATTTCCAAGTTGTTAAGCATGCTTGGTTTGGTTAACTGTCTGGTCTTCTATTAGGAGTATGTTATATTGTGCAATGTGGTGCTCAGTTAACGTTTGGTTCATTTGTTGTGGTGTTCAGTTAACTGTTTTGTTTGGTTCAATTCTGCAATGCGATGTTCAATTGTTGTGGGTGCATTCTGTTATTGTATACCATGTGAGGAATAAATTGAATTTGGCTGTACTAAATACATGAGAAATAAATACAATTGCTATATTTCCAAGTTGTTAAGCATGCTTGGTTTGGTTAACTGTCCGATCATCTATTAGGAGTATGTTATATTGTGCAATGTGGTGCTCAGTTAATGCTTGGTTCATTTGTTGTGGTGTTTAGTTAACTGCTGGGTTCAATTTTGCAATGCGATGTCCAATTGTCGTGTGTAGAATTTTGTATTGTTGTGCATGTGAGAAATAAATCGAATTTGGCTGCACTTAATACATGAGAAACATATACAAGTGCTATATTTCCTAGTTCTTAATCATGCTTGGTTTGGATAAATGGGTTTTCCATGTGGCTTGAATTAATCTGATGAATCTGCAATGTGCTTATTTTTCATCAACATATTTTACTGATAGCATGCGAACCCTTACTTAACCTGATGACTAAATACCTTATATGTGTTGCAGGGAAACAATGGGAAGCACTAAGGTTTACAATCGAGGTTAGCACGTGCATGGTCCATTGTCTAATAGCACATTATTGTGCAATTGCAGGAACCATTCTAATATTTAGATTTTTAACAATTTGGTCTTGCACATGTAGGTCCTGCTGTCAGAGGTTTTGACCCACTGTTCGACCCTTTTTGCATATGGGGAAATGAGTTGTCCATGAATATCAGTCAAGTCAAGAAACTCAAAAAGATTGTTAGGATAAAGAAATTAGCGACAAAAAAAAGATCTTTGTCTGCACAATGAAGAAGACATCAGTTCACTACAGGATGGTACTAACTATTATGCCTTGCCTTTTTTATTCCTTTGCCCCATTTCCAATATAGAGAAGATATTTATGCACATCCTTGTTTTCAGGCCTTTCCAAAGCAGTTCACTGATGATTACCTCTCAAACCACCTGTATGGTCAGGAGGCGAGGAAGGTATTCATACAACACCCATGGTTCAGTATTGAAGTGTTCCTGAAGAGGACGAAGGATGGACGGTCAATCATCCACAGGCACTGGCCTAAAGTTACAAAGACCTTCAACATCAATGAAGGCTCAATATTCGCCTTCTACTTCAGCAGTTTTCCAGATGAGATACATCTGTCTATGTACCATCTATGATGCTAATTTCGAAAGGTTATAAATGTTGCATGTGAAACTTGGTGCTGGTGTAGTTGTGTAATGGGGTAGCTGAGTGCTGAAGCTATATGATGTTGTACACTGATGTATTTCAATTATGAAAATGAAATATATTGTGTGCTTAATATGAAATGTCAATTAGATTAATAAATGGATTATTAATAATTGGATAATTAGCCTGCTAATTGGGTTTTTCTATTGCAAATGGTTATTGATAAAACACCGTGTGTGATGCATTCAATAACGCACACAGTCTCTAGGAATGAACCGTGTTAGATTAATGAACAATCACACACGACATCCTCTTGAAAACTGTTTGCGTTAGGCCACCTGGTGCAAATGTTTACCACATAAAAACTGTGTGTGATGGACAGCCTTTGCCACACAGTTTCTTCTATGCACCATGTGTGATGCATTCAATAACGCAAACGATAAAATTGTTAATATCGTGTGCAATGACAACGCTATCACAAACGATTTAACGGGGAAAATTGTGTGTGATGTACCTGTGAACGGAAACGTTTTCCTTGGAGCGATTGTGTGGGATGTACATACGAACGGAAACATTTAGTGGGGACTGACTGTGTGGGATGTACTTGCGACCGGAAATAATTTCGCCTGTATAATTGTATTTTTTTAGTTCTACTGTATGTATTTCCGTATTTGAGCGCTCGCCGGTCGCACACGACCTCATTTTGCCGAGCGTGTGTTCCAGGAGGGCATATCCCCGACGGTTTCTGGGTCGTGTGGGAAGGACCCCTATCACCGTCACTCACTAGGCAAGACGGTTCCAAATGCCGTCGCGGAAAGGGGTTAAATACCGTTTGTATAGCACCTCGCTGTACTAGTGAAAGTGTGAAGTCCCTAGGGGCACGGAAGTATGGTAGTAGAGGCATTGGTCTGAATACTTAGTTAGAGAGGCTCGATTATGGATGCACATGTGTGAAGTCTCTAGAGCCACTAGCGTGTCGCACCACATGCATGTTTCGAATAGACATTTAGAGAGCCAGTGTGGGTTTGTGGCATCCGGCAGCACACAGTTGTACGGAGAGGAGCTTGTGTGCAATAGCAAAGAGGTTCTCAAATGCGTTAGGGACTTGCCTCTATGTTGTAGTTGAGGCGTGATCCTATATTTATACAATTTTGATGTCAAATGGTTGTTGTGTGATTTTAATTTATTTTCAATGCACTTAGACTCTCGAAGTGCTTGTCCCTTGCCTCTGTGTATCGAATGTTTTTCCGTCAACATCTCTGTTGAGGGAGTCACTGTTGTGTTGCTGGAGGGGGCGCGGTGTTATTCTATGAAGAGTGACGTCTGTGTGTTTGTCGTCTCAATTTTTGTGCGCTAAAACGTGTTTAGTTGGAGAGGCATGTTTTAGAGTGCTCTTAGTGTTTACTGCATTGGAATATCAATTTTGTTTAAGAACTCAGACTGTTTTCAGAAAAGCTGGGCATGGGTATAATGAAGTTCTTCTAAAATATTTATGAATTGTTCATGCCAATCTTGAATAAGCATTTTGCAGAAAGTTAACAATGACACAATCACATATTCTTGTAATGCATGATGCGTCTTGTACAAGATAAGTATGAAAATTATAATAAAATATCATTCGACATCTTTGTCCTTCTATAATCATAGTTACAACATATGTTCGCTCAATAGCAGATAACTTACTAATTGCATTTAGGCATGCAAACCGTATTATGCATTTGTACATGAGGACACCATATGTTCAACGTAAAACAGTAATACAGTACACATAACATCTTTGACCAACAACAATCATAGTTACAACATAGGTTCATTCAATCTAAATTATCATACTACTAGGTACTACTAGTTTAATGTAGACATCCATTTTTTCGCAATTCACTACCCGCTGTTTCCCTTCCAGTGCTTCCAGCCGCTGGAAGATCCCTCATCTTTGTTCTTACGTGGGCTGAGTCTTTTCCTTCAATGGTTGTTGGTGCAGGTGACGTAGCCCGTCCTTGAAGATTAGGATTCTACGGTACAACTCGTAGCTAACATACCCATCTTTTGCTGCGTACTCAAGGTGTAGCGGGGAAAGCAGCTTCCACTCCCAGTACTGGTGATTCTCCTTTGGGAATGATTTCTTCATGTTCTTGTAGGAGGTTTCGATGATGGCCGCTGCAAGGCCACCCATGGAGTCCCTTTCTCCACCACCCTTGATACAGAATTGCCTCTAGATGTCGACGTGGTGGTCATCTGGAATTCCGATCCATGCACGGGCAAGCATGGTCTTCTCGCCCCTGGTGTCAACGATAGCGAAAGTTACCGCTTTCTGGTTCAGGAAGTCAAGCAATGTCTAAGAGCGCTCGGACCTGCAGTAGTGGTATACGAGGACATGCTCGCGCATGGCAAGTTGCACGACGGCGATATCTTGATGCCTGTAACTACTCTTACGTGTGTACCCGAGGTCGAGGCCGACGAACTTGTTCTTCTCCTCCTTTAGCCATTCCTCGTACTTTTTGATGATTCACTCCATGGTCTTTAGGTCGTTGGTGTACACACTGGTACACGTCAGTGCTATACAAACAGTTTTTAACCCCTTTCTGCGACGACATTTGGGACCGTCGCCAAGTGAGTGTGGGCGATAGGGGGTCCTTCCCACATGACCCAGAAACCGTCGGGGATATGAAGCAATGATCCAGAGGCCTTCCAAAATGTAATCGTGTGTGATACAACACACACTAAATTCTTTCGCACGTGTGGGATCGATGATTAAACGTTTCTAATGACGCAGTGAAACCAAACAGTGTGTCGTAATGAACCGTTTGGGAAACAGTATATAAGCCACATGGGCCAACATACGTACTATGTGCGATTTGTGCTCCATCGCACATGAGTTTTCTGCGTAACCCGACTGCCATGCAAGACTCCATCGCACACGTTTCCCAACAATTAACGTCTGCAATAATGTTGTATCACAAACGGTTCAGGAGCCCCTTCGCACACAAACAAGTGTAGCAGACCGTTTGTGATTTGTTGTGTATCACCGACGATTGCGGCAAGAGTGACGTGTGCTTTTCGTTTGGGATCCCACACGTTTCCTGAAAAACTTACGACTGGGATTGTATTTTACATTGGGCACGGTTTACTCCGAGTTCTCATGTGCAATAACGCGATATCACAAACGGTTCCGGAGACCCTACGCACATGTAGTAGCGTTGCAAATCGTTTGTGATCTGCTGTGTATCACCGACGGTTCCGCTATGATTGACATATGCTTTCCGATGTGGATCGCACACACTCATTTAGTTGAACCGTGTGCGGAGCAATTGCTAGGTTAAACAAAATATCCCATTTTGAAACGGCATGCAAAAAGCAAATTTGCCACAATATTCAATTGAACAAATAAACAAAAATATCCCATTTTGAATCGGCACGCAAAAAGCAAATTCGCCACAATATTCAATTGAACAAATAAACAAAAATATCCCATTTTGAATCGGCACGCAAAAAGAAAATTCGCTACAATATTCAATTGAACAAATAGTGTCCACAGGAAGATCATTCATCAGATTTCGCAACAATTGCAATTGAACATATGGTAGCTAAATTCCAATGATTTGTCCACAGATATATGCATTACATAATTAATCATAGTGTACGAAATATGAAGACCTCATCAGATGGGAAACAATGGATCCATGCGTATATGTTTAGCGGCTAACTCTTACTCAATGTTTCAGGAGAACGCGTGCTGAAATCTCCATTATCACCAGTGGGATTGATGTAGTGATTCTGGAAGAAGTCGCTGATAAATCTCTGAACCATCAGCAATTTACCAGCCGGGAGCGGTTTAGGGGTCCTCGGTTTTAAGATGAGCTACAATATTTTTAAGATCAGAATGTGCCATACGAGTGAAGTAGAAGATATTAATTAAGATAGACTTACTGGTCTAGTTCGTGAGGATGGTCACAACTATCAGCAGATTTGCAAATGGAGATCATGTGTCTGCAAGCATAGTATCCACAAAGGTTGGTCCCTGCTTCTTGTTGAGGACACTGGAATTTTTTGTACAAAATTAGTCATGTATTTGTCCTGTTAGGAACAACCTAACCGGTGTTAGATGTATTATTTTTTCTTTGTACAAAATAGCAAGAGGTTTATTTAGAAGCTTGAACATTTGACTAGCGTAAGAGAAGGTATTTGCAAACTGTTGGGTAAATTTTCCAAAAATAACGGATTTCGGCGTGTTACCGGAGAAACGATCTCGTGCTGCAAAGGTAGTTCCCTCTTGAACAGGTTCCCTGGTTTAGTTTTCCACAATGCGACCATGATACGTCTCCAATGTATCTATAATTTATGAAGTATTCATGCCATGTTTACAACAATTTTATATGGTTTTGGATGATTTGCATGGAACTAACCCGGACTGACGCTGTTTTCAGCAGAACTACCATGGTGTTGTTTTTTGTGCAGAAATGAAAGTTCTCCAAATGAGTTGAAACATTTTGACGAATTTTTTGGAACAAAAGAGACCCTCGAAGCTTTGTGGGAGGACCAGAAGGTGAAGGAGTAGGGCATAAGACATCGGGGCGCGCTTGGGCCCTTGTCCGTGCCCCGGTGGGTTGTGCTCACCTCGAGGCCCATCTTCGCATGAAACCGAGGCCAAAAAATCCTATAAATAGAGAAACCATCAGAAATAAACCTAGATCAGAAGTTCCGCCGCCGCGAGGCTCTGTAGCCACCAAAAACCAATCTAGACCCCGTTCCGGCACCCTGCCAGAGGGGGGAATCATCTCCTGTGGCCATCTTCATCATCCCAGCAGCCACTACGATAAGGAGAGAGTAGTTCACCCTCGGGGCTGAGGGTTTGTACCAGTAGCTATGTGTTTAATCTCTCTCTCTCATGTTCTTGTGATGTTACGATCTTGATGTATTGCGGGCTTTGTTAATATAGTCGGATCATATGGTGTTTTCCCCTCTCTATCTTGTTGTGATGAATTGAGTTTTCCCTTTGAGATTTCGTTGTTATCGGATTGAATACTTTTATGGATTTGAGAGCACTTTATATATGTCTTGCATATGAATACTCATGGTGACAATGGGGTATCATATTGATTCACTTGATATGTGTTTTGGCACTCAACTCGCGGATTCCCGAGGTGACATTGGGGTAATCTATGCATAGGGGTTGATGCACGTTCTTGTCTTTGTTTATCTGGTAAAAATCTTGGGGCACTCTTTGAAGTTCTTTGTGTTGGATTGAATATTATAAATCTGAATTTGCATTGGTGTTATTTTAGTACAAACTCTTGGTTAGATCGATTGGAAAGAATAGCTTGGTGTTATTTTAGTACGAACTCTAGGATAGATTGATCGAAAAGAATAGCTTTGAGGTGGTTTCATACCCTACAAACAATTCTGTCTTATGTTATCTGCTAGATAGGAATTGGAGTGATTCTTCATCGCACTTTGAGGGACGGTTATATGATCCAATTATATTAGCACCGTTGAGAGATTGCACTAGCGAGAGTACGGACCCTAGGCCTCATTTCAAGCATTGCAATACCGTTTTTGTGCCTGTTTACTATTTGCTACCTTGCTGTTTTTACTTATTCAGATTATAAAAATATATTTCTACCATCAATATTACACTTTTATTACCGTCTTTTCGCCGAACTAGTGCACCTATACAATTTGCCATTGTATTGGATGTGTTGGGGACACAAGACATTTCTTGTATTCGATTGCAGGGTTGTTTGAGAGAGACCATCTTCATCCTACACCTCCCACAGATTGATAAACCTTAGGTCATCCACTTGAGGGAAAATTGGTACTCTCCTACAAAACTCTGCGCTTGGAGGCCCAACACGTGTCTACAAGAATAAAGTTGCGCAGTAGACATCAAGCTCTTTTGTGGCGCCGTTGTCGGGGAGGTGAGTGCTTCAAGGTATATCTTTAGATCTTGCAATTGAATCTTTTAGTTCCTTGTTTTATCACTAGTTTGGTTTATAAAAAGAAAAGTACAAAAAAATGGAATTGCGGTTGCATCATATTATTCATCTTTATAATGTATTTCGTGAAAATGATGGAAAGAAAAATTGTGCTCAATTGATAGAAGAAGAATTCAATAGAATGTTCGTTATAAATGATGAGCATGATTGCAATGTTGTTACTACAAATTATTTGAATATCCATGATGCTAATGATATGCAAAGCAATAAGCTTGGGGATGCTATGTTAGATGAAGATGATATTTTTAGTCCCCCAATATTTGATGTGCAAATTTGTTATATTGCATGCCTCCTATTTATGATGATTATAATGATGAAAGTGGATTTGGAGAGGTCATAACTTTATTTAATGATGAATCGACTACTTTGGAAGAGGTTGCAATTGATTATGACAACAAAGTTGCTATCTATGATGATTATGGTGATGACGTGTATGCTATACAGAATAATGATAACCATGAAACTTGTCATCATGATTTTAATTTTCACTCTCATGGTAGTTATTTTGTTGAGTTTGCTCCCACTACTATTGATGAGAAGAAATTTGTTCATGTGGAGAGTAATAAGTTTTCTATGCTTTTGTGTCATGAAAAGAATGCTTTATGTGATGGTTATATTGTTGAATTTCTTCATGATGCTACTGAAAATCATTATGAGGGAGGAACTTATGCTTGTAGGAATTGCAATAATATCAAGTTTCCTCTCTATGTGTTAAAAGTTTTGAAGTTATGCTTGTTTTGCCTCCCTATGCTAGTTGATTCTTGTTCCCATAAGTTGTTTGCTCACAAATCCCTATGCATAGGAAGTGGGTTAGAATTAAATGTGCTAGTCATATGCTTCATGATGCTCTTGTTATGTTTCAATTCTTATCTTTTATGCGAGCATCATTGAAATCATCTTGCCTAGCTAAAAGGCATTAAAGAAAAGCCCTTGTTGGGAGACAACCCAACACTTTTACCTACTGTTTTTGTGTGTTCACATGATTATGCTATTGTATTAATCATGTTTTATAGCTTTTATTTCAATAAAGTGCCAAGTAAAGCCTTTGGGATAGTGTGGATGATAGTTAATTTGATTATGTGCAAAAATAGAAACTTTTGCTTCCAGAGACAGAATTGTTTAAATTCACTAGGGCATCGAAAAATTCTGAATTGTTTTACAGATGATTGATATACAAATTGTCTACATTGTCCTATTTTCAGAATTTTTAGAGTTATAGAAGTATGACTAATATTCAGATCTTTACGTATTGTTCTGTTTTTGACAGATTCTATTTTCAATGGATAGTTTACTTGTTTTCTAGTTTCTATGGCTTATGTTGCTCAATATAAATTGTGGAAATGATATGATACGGTAGGCATTGTGTGAAAACAATTATGAATCTTGTCTTTATCATACTAACCTATCTCACAAAGTTCCGTTAAGTTTTGTGTGGTTGAAGTTTTCAAGTTTTGGGTGAGATGTCGATATGAGGAGAATAAGGAGTGACAAGACCCTAAGATTGGGGATGACCAAGGCACCCCAAGGTAATATTCAAGGAAGATCCAAGCAACTAAGCAGGGCATCCCCTCTTTCGTCTTCAACATTGTCTGTAACCTCACTTGGAGCTATGTTTTCATTCGTCACATGATATGTGTTTTGCTTGGAGCGTCAATTTTTTTGTTAGGATTTGCTTGCCGTCATTTAGAATAATGTTTTGCATCTTTCTTTTCTATACCTACTAATAAAGCAAGGTGCGTTTCGCTAATTTTTTTCATCCGTTCACCGTCGAAAAGAAATTATTTTTCTATCCGAGGTGGTACTAAATTGTTATGCGTTTGTTTGCTAGAAAAAAGGCTTTTCCAGAATTTCATACGCGGGTTGCGCGCTGTGGCCCAGCGAAGCCAGCCCACTTATTTTTCTGCACACGCACCTGGGAAAATTCTATTTTCTGCACAGGGCGACAAAATAGTCGAACTTTCGCACAAGACAATCAGTATCGGGCTGGCCCATTTCTCTTTGTTTCTGTGTTTTACTTTTTTTATTCTCCTTCCCCTATCTCCTTTTTACCTTTCAAATTTATTTTTATTATAGAATTTATTTCATAAATTCAGAATTCTCAAAATACGTTCAGAATTTCAAAAAATCAAATTCTATAAAATATTTAGAATTCCAAAATTTTGTTGCTATTATGAAAATTATTTGGAACACGAAAAAAGTTTCCCATTTTTTCAAAAAAGTGCTTTTGAAGAAAATTCGAGATTTCTAAAACGAAAATGGCATTTTAAAAAATGCTCCAAATTCAAAAATTATTGTGATTTCAATGAAACTTTCCACAATTCAAAATAATGTTTGCGTATAAAAGATACACATTTTCGAAAAATGTTATGATTTTGCAACACATGTTCCTGTTCTAAAAAAATATTCAGAAATTCAGATAATGTTCATGTTTTTGTAGAAAAAGATTGGTGTTTTCAAAAAAGTTTGTGTTTTAAAAGGATTTTCCTATTTTATATTTGGTCGCATTTTTTCAAAAGTGTACATAATTTTCCAAAACTGTTCAGGATTTTCAAAATGGTTCATGTTTGCTACAATATTCAGAAACTTCATACCTTCAAATCTCCTCGATTGAAAGCAAAAGTAGATTGAATAATTCATGGGCTTTCTCTGGCGTACGATGATGTAACAAAAGTCTTGAATGCCCTCAATCAATGAATGGAAAAATAGCGGATTGATTCTTTCACACCCGGCGAAACCGAGAAGCTAAATGTTCCTTTTTCATGTGCACACATGGTTTTTCTTGTACATATAATTCTCACTAACTTTAAATGAATACTATTTTTTCTCCCGTTGCAACGCACGGGCATATGTGCTAGTCAATAAAAATGTCAAGTATAGCCTTTGTCATTCTTATCTTGCAAGTATATGAGTTGTTGTTTCAAAACAAAAAGTTTATCGATGTTGCAAAAAATCCATAGAAAAGTCAGAATGTGATAAAATGTTGAAACTTTTTGCAGAGTAAGCTCTGATAACTTTTCTACAGTGTGGTAAAATTTTCATAATTTTGGAGTTTATGAATTATTGATACTCTTGCATTCTTTGCAGAGTGTACTATTTTGGCAGATTGCTGTTATGGTTGCATTGTTTGCATATGTTTGCTTGTTTAATGATTCTATTTGCGGATAGGTGTAACGCCCACGATGCGGCTATATCTCCCACGTGTCGAGGCACGACTTAGAGGCATAACCGCATTGTGGTTTTGTCGCAAGAAGGGTCATCTTCACACAATCCCATGTAATGAACAAGAAAGGGATAAAGAGTTGGCTTACAATCGCCACTTCACGCAATACATAAATATAATTCATACATCATCCAAAATACACACATAGACCGACTACGGTCAAGATCCAAATGAAAATAAGATAACCCCAAATGCTAGATCCCCGATCGTCCCAACTGGGCTCCACTACTGATCATCAGGAAAAGACACATAGTAACGACCACGTTCCTCATCGAACTCCCACTTGAGATCGATCCCATCATCTGCACTGGCATCGTCGGCACTTGCAACTATTTTGGTAGAATCTGTATGTCACGAGGATTCAGCAATCTCACACCCGCGAGATCAAGACTATTTAAGGTTATAAAAAAGGATGGTGTAAAGAGGTGGAGCTGCAGCAGGCAATAAGCATATATGCTGGCTAACATACGCAAAAGAGAGCGAGAAGAGAAGCAACAGAACGGTCGTCATCTAGCAATGACCAAGAAGTGATCCTGAACTCCTACTTACGTCATTCATAACTCAAACCGTGTTCACTTCCCGGGCTCCGCCGAGAAGAGACCATCACGGCTACACACACGGTTGATGTATTTTAATTGGGTCAAGTGACCAGTTCTCTACAACCGGACATTAATAAATTCCCATCTGCCTCATAACCGCGGGCACGGCTTCGAAAGATAATACCCTGCAGGGGTGTCCCAACTTAGCCCATCATAAGCTCTCATGGTCAACGAAGGATAAACCTTCACCCGGAAAGACCCGATCAGTCTCCGAATCCCGGTTTACAAGACATTTCGACAATGGTAAAACAAGACCAGCAAAGCCGCCCGAATGTGCCGACAAATCCCGATAGGAGCTGCACATATCTCGTTCTCAGGGCACACCGGATGAACACTACGTACAGCTAAAACCAATCCTCGAGTTTCCCCAAGGTGGCGCTGCAAGTGGCTCTAGTTTGGACCAGCACTCAGAGGAACACTGGCCCGGGGGTTTAAATAAAGATGACCCTTGGGCTCGCGAAAACCCGGGGGAAAGGCTTAGGTCGAAAATGGTAAAACCAAGGTTGGGCCTTGCTGGAGGAGTTTTATTCAAGGCGAACTGTCAGGGGGGTCCCATAAATCACCCGACCGCGTAAGGAACGCAAACTCAAGGAACATAATACCGGTATGACAGAAACTAGGGCGGCAAGAGTGGAACAAAACACAAGGCATAAGGCTGAGCCTTCCACCCTTTACCAAATATATTGATGCATTAATTAAATAAGAGATATTGTGATATCCCAACATATCCATGTTCCAACATGGAACCAACTTCATCTTCACCTGCAACTAGCAACGCTATAAGAGGGGCTGAGCAAAAGCGGTAACTTAGCCAAACAACGGTTTGCTAGGAAAGGATGGTTAGAGGCTGACATGGCAATATGGGAGACATGATATAGCAAGTGATAGGTAGCGTAACATGGAAATAGAGCGAACAACTAGCAAAGCAAAGATGGAAGTGATTTCGAGAGGTGGTTATCTTGCCTGCAAGGTTCTCAGAGTTGTCAAAAGCTTGATCCTCGTAAGCATACTCAACAGGTTCCTCGTTCACGAACTCATCTCCTGGCTCTACACAAGACAAGAACACAAGCAATGGAACCACAATCAATCACGGGAAATGCACAAGCAACATGATGCAAAACATGTATAATATGCGAGACATGATATGCGATGCATATGCGTGCTCCAGAAGGAAAATGATGAACAAGGCAGTAACTTGGCAAACCAAGCATTCCACTGGAAAGATGAGATGATTTCGGTCGAAATCGATATAAAGATCACCGGAAACGGATACACGGTTTGCAAATGGCAAGCAAAACAAGAATGACACGAATCTGCGATTAACAGCATAATAGCACTTAAAATGCTACAAGTAACAAAGCTACATCACTCCAACGTAGCAACAAAGCATATGGCAGTAATCTACAGAAGATGCTTGACAAAAGATGAACACTGAGCTACGGCTAGTTCACAACATAACAAGCTCAAAAAAGCATGGTAAAAGTGCAAAAGATAACAGGTTCACAGCACGACAACAGCATCAGGTAGCAATGTTCAGAGCACAAAAACAACATTCTACAGGAATTTACCATAGCAAAACAAGGCATGGCAGTATTCTACTGAATGCATATGACCAAAATCCCTTACTGACCATAAGCCAAAAAGGACCAGAAGATATGATGGCAACCATGTAAACATAGCAAGTTTCGTTATCAGGTTTCAGACTTGGCAGAAACAATAATATGAAGGCATCTTGGTGAGCTTGATGCACTCACCACAAAGCAATGCATGACCAAACAAGCATACCTACTGCAAGATGGCATGTTTATGAAGCTATCCATGGCAAGAACAAAAGCATAACATGTATGGATCAACTACAACAAGCTTGGCAAAAATGAATATCATGTTAAGAATCTGCCAGAAATATTTTATAGCAAAAGTAGAGCAAGATTGAGTCATGCTATGGCACTCCATAATTGCAAACAAGGGCAGGAATGGATCAATTACAACAATATCTACAAAACATCCTTACTGAACATCTCCAAAATATGCATGGATCTCTCTGTAGCATCAAGTTTACATGGCAACAAAATAACAGCAGACAAAGACTTGGAGAAATCACCAAGTCTCTGAAATCAGAAACATTACGGGGCCTAGTTTGCATGCTTGTGCTAGACACCACAGAGTCACAAAAATACATGGCATACACCCTTGGAAAGATGGCATGGCATACAACAAAACACATGTAGAGCTCATGCCCATAAGATGCACAGATTAAATGCAACAAAAATAACAAATCTCCAAGTTCTGCTAAGAACCAGCAGATAACAGCAACTAGCACTCTTGCACCAGAGATTTGGGCATCAAGATGGCCTCTAATGAACATGGTGCAATTTAACAAAATGAAGAGCATCACGAAACGAACATTTCGATATATTATGCGCGCGAAACGGAGGTATATGCAGAGAGTTATGATGCTATGAACAAGGGCATGTATTGTCAAAATAAAAGGACAGGATTTTCGGGGAGGGATGAAAAAGTCAACTACCCACTGGATCTGGATCGGGCCGGTGGTTGCTCGCCGGAGAGGATCTGTTCGAGCTCGCTGGAGCTCGGGGAAGAGGAGGCGCGGCCGGAGGGAGGCGCTCGGGGATGCGGGGCGGCGGAGGCGGGCCGGCGTGTCGCGGGCTCGCCGGCGACGGGGAGGCGGCGACCGCGGCGGACCGGCGAGCGGCGGCGATGGCGTCGGCGGTCGGAGGCGAGGTGCGGCGGTGGAGCACGGGAGCTGGGAAGGCGCACGGGGATGCGGGCGGCCATGGGCCGCGGCGGCGCGGGGTACGGGCGGCGACGCGGCTGCCACATGGCGGGCGTTGGCTGGCTGCGGCCGGCGGCGCGGTTCCGTCCGGCGCGCGGAGGGACGAAGGTTAGGGTTTGATCTGTGGAAAAATTCGGAGGGGGAAGGAGTTTTATAGGTAGAGGGAGCTAGGAGAGTCCAAATGGGGTGCGGTTTTCGCCCACACGATCGTGATCAAACGACCTACAGCATGGAAAAGAGATTGGTGGGTTTTGGGCTGTTTAGAGAGGGGGTTTTGCTGCAACACACAGAAGGCATCTGCGGTTACCCGGTTAACCGTTGGAGTACCAAACGACCTCCAAATGGAACGAAACTTGACCGCTGGTCTACCGGTGGTATACCAAGGCCACTTGACAATCCTCGGTCCAATCCGAGAACGTTTGACACCCGCTCACGAAAGAAAACAAAAGGGGGCACCGGAGGAGATGGGAGCGCCGGATTGCAAAACGGACAACGGGGAAAATGCTCGGATGCATGAGACGAACATGTATGCAAATGCAATGCACATGATGACATGATATGATGCGCATGACATGAACAAAATGCAAAACGAAAAACAAAACCGACCACGAGGGGAATATCATAACACATAGCCGAAAATGGCAAGAGTTGGAGTTACAAATATAGAAAGTTACATCCGGGGTGTTACAATAGGAGTATTAAATATGCAGAGGCATTTAGTATGCAATGTTGAATAATAATTTTAGTGATTTGCTACAGTAGAGAATGATAAGGTTTTTGCATTGGTTTATACTAACTTATCTCACGAGTTCTTGTTGAGTTTTTTGTGGACGAAGCTTTTGAGATTTAGGAAGACCGTGATATGAGAGGAATTAAGGAGACACAAAAGCTCGAGATTAGGGATGCCCAAGGCACCCCAAGATAGTATTTCAAGGAGTCCCAAGCATCTAAGCTTGGGGATGCCCCGGTAGGCATCCCACTTTTTTCTTCAACAATTATCGGTTAGTTTCGGTTGAGCCTAAGTTTTTGCTTCTTCACATGAGTTACGCTATTCTTGGAATGTCATTTTATTTTTTTGCTTGCTGTTTTAATAAATTACTTAGATCTGAAAGTTTTTAAATATAATAGAGTCCTCAAATAGTTGTCAGGGAGGCTAGGTAAGCGGCACTCACATCCCGTCAACGAATCTCTTTTCTATGGAATTGCTCTAGTGCTTCACTTATATATTTTTGAGTGCGGTGTGCTTTAGTATTTTTCAAGAAATTCTCTCTTGCTTCACTTAAATGAATTTGAGAGAAAGAAATATTATGCTCATTATCTTCACTTGTATTTGTTTGAGCTTATCAAAAGCAACACATGAAAATTAGTTCCAAAGTGATAGATATCCAAGAAGGATATAATAAAAACTTTCATGAAGATCATTGGAAAAAATAAACTTGATTCTTTGTAATAGTTGTGAGTTATGATGGTGTGATATGTGAGTCATGTTGATGAGTAATTGTGCTTTAGTAAGAATATTGGTGTTAAGGTTTGTGATTCCTTATGCAAGCATGGAAGTCAATAGTTATGCAATGAAATTACATCCTACTTGTTGAGGATATAACCGTTGGAGTCACCTGCCCAGGAGGGGCGGGGTTACCCATGATGGTTACTACGCGAAGCCCAGTACTAAAGATGAAGACGACGGGTCAATAACGGGCCCAAGACCCGGAGATGGCTTAAGGCCCGTAGCATTAGCCGCCGTTAGGGTAAACCTGTAGTGTAAGGCAAGAATAGATAAGAGTCTGAGCCGGACACTGTTATGAGCCGGCCGGGACTCTGAGAGCCGCTGGGCGTCAACCTCTCTATATAAAGGGGCGACCCGGCGGCGGTTCAGGACAAGTAAGATCTCGTCGAGAGCCAGGCATAACAGTTAAGCTCCCTGGTCATCGAAACCCTAATCAATACCACCTCAACTGGACGTAGGCTTTTACCTTCACCGTAAGGGGCCGAACCAGTATAACCCTCGTGTTCCTTGTCCCGTTTAACCCCTTCAAGCTTCCTAGCTGCGATGGCTCCACGACTAAGTCCTAACTCGAGGACATCTGCCGTAACAATTCCACGACAGTTGGCGCCCACCGTGGGGCCAGCGCACAGTGGATTTGAGTTCTTGAAGGGCAGCTTCGAAGGGCTCAAGGGATACGCTGTGGGCCGGATGACCAAGAGTCGTCGCGGCAAGCTCTACATCGACGATGCAAACTGGGGCCCCGACGCCGGCTCAATTGAGTACGGGTACCGGGTCCCCTTCGGCGGAATTCATGTCTTCATTGGCAAGATTGGTGAGCCGGGCCCTGAGCCGGATCTCTGCGCCGATCTCATCGAGGCGGCTCAGCGTGCACGACCCGCCCGGGCCCCACCTGCCTTGAAGCATGCTTTTGTGGGATGTATCCATGGAGGGCTCTCTGATGGATCTGGATCTGGTGAGGAGACGGCCGCCGGCTCTGACGGCGAGTCGTCCACAGATGAGTCAAACTCGTTGTATCAACTTCAAGATGGCAGGCTCAGGGGTTGTTCCGATGGTGACAGTATTCCAGACCCCTTTGAGCCACCGAGCCGGGTTGGAATCTTCATGGCCGGCGCACAGCCTGTTCAAAACCCTGCCGCCGGGTCAGGAAACCCGGTGCCCTCGCCGGCTCAGGTGCTGATGGATCTCACGGACAAGATGACGGCCCTGTTGACCGCCACGGTTGACCCGGCGGATCAAGCTCAGCATGACGCGGAGGTGGCGCAATTAAAGTTAGATCTAGTGAAAGCCAAGGAGGATCTGGCAGCAGAAGGGATCAGGATGGCTGCGGAGAGGGCGGCTCTCGACGCCCAGACTCAGTTGATTCAGGCGCAGTCCTTCTGGCTCACGATGGATCAGAACGCGTCCAATGAGGTCATGAGAAGGAGGCGTCAAAAGGCCCAATCTCGACTCCCTTCGGTCTACGATCCTCGTAACCTCTTCAACACGCCAGGTGCAGGGTCTAGTAACCCGTCGGGGACCATAGTGCCCGGGGCTGGGACACCTGTTCAGCCACAAGTGATGGGGCCTCCCCGGGTGAACCCTGCCCCGCCTCAGTATGTGCCAATACCACCGGGTCATTATGCTAACCCGCTGGAAAACATGGTCGCCGCGGCAGCACGGCTGGCGGCTCTCCCAATTGACGGCGACTCTCCAACGGCTGTTGAAACCCGCCGGGTCAGAGACCTCCTTCACACAACACTAGCGCAGCAAGAGGCGTACTCTTACAGCCGGGACAGGATCCATTCAACCCCTCGTCCAGGCCGGAGCCCGAGTTATAGCAGACACATGGTTTCAGCGACCGGCTCAAGTAATGTCCGACGCCATGACTTGCCCCCTGGCCATGGCCCGGCTCATAACGGAGCCTTTCACGCAATAGACCAAGACAGAGCGCGGCAAGAGGCGGAGCAGGTACCTCAGTTGACGGCTTACCAGACTCCCCCGGCTTATCCGACGACTTCCGTCGACGTGGGTATCGCTACGAGGACTGGAGGTGTCCCTTGTTTAGTGCTGGCTCTCCGCAATGAACGTCTACCCAAGGACTTCAAAGGGCCTAGGAAAGTGCCTAATTACACAGCTGATTTACAACCCGGAGCCTGGATCGAGAGTTACGAGATGGCCATGGAATTGCTGGAGGTCAGTGAAGCGGCGATGGCCAAGTACTTCACCATGATGTTAGATGGGACTGCCCGCACTTGGTTGAAAGGGCTACCACCGAATTCCATCGGGTCTTGGGCTGAGCTGAAAGCCCGGTTCATCCAGAACTTCAAAGATACCTGTAGGCAGTCTACGTCAATTGTGGATTTGACTAACTGTAAACAGCAGGAGGGTGAGTCTACGACACATTGGGTTCGCCGGGTCAAAGAGATCATACATTCATCTGATAAGATGGATGCCGGCTCTGTAGTCTTAATGTTGGGGCAGAATTGTTGTTTCCTGCCCCTGAAGATGAAACTCGGGCGGCTTAAGCGCGACTGCAATGATATGGGCACGCTGATGGCAGCCCTCGTCAAGTACGCCGATTCTGATACCCCGCTTCAGATGATGAAAGGACAGGGAAGGGAAAGAAGAACGACAATGGTAAGGTTCCTCAGCATAACCCGGGGAACCAAGGAGGTGGCAAGCGTAAGGCCGACGGTAGCCTAGAGTTCGTGGCCAACGCCAGCTCACAAGGTAATAACCAGCGATGCAAGGGGAGGCCACCTCCCCGAGCCGGCGGGTCAGGCCCGACGCTGGAGCAGCTGTTGAATGAGCCTTGTCCGAGGCATGGCTCTAGGGAGAAGCCAGCTACTCATCTATGGAAGGATTGCGCAATCATGAAGGCCTTTAAGAATTCCAATGCCTTTAATGGCAACAATGGCCCGGGCGGCGGCTCAGGCGCTGGCGGTTTTCATGGCCCGAGCGACGGCTCAAATTCTAATCCACAGAACGGTCAAGGGGGCTTTAACTAGCAGTCTGGCCAGGGTTATGAATAGCAGCAGGGGGGTTATCAGACCAATCCAAAGCAGCTTAACGATGGACAGTATCATGTATTTACCACCAGTCTGTGTAAGCGAGATCAGAAGGTTCATATGAGGGTTGTGAATGCTGTTGAGCCGGCGGTTCCACGCTATTTAAGATGGTCTGAGCAGCCTATTGTGTGGAGTAGGGAGGATTACCCTCCCCGGGTTGATAATCCGGGTCACTTGGCCTTGGTGGTGGCTCCTCAGGTGGGAGGATATAAGTTCACTAAGGTGCTCATGGATGGAGGCAGCAGCATCAACATCCTTTATTATGAGACTTTCCGTCGTATGGGGTTAATTGATAAGAACCTCAGCCAGTCCAACACTATTTTCCATGGTGTGGTGCCTGGTAAGTCGGCTTATCCAGTTGGCAAGATCGAGTTGGAAGTAGCCTTTGGAGACGAGTACAACTACAGGGTGGAAAAATTGACCTTTGAGGTGGTCAAGATAAGTAGTCCGTATCATGCCATATTTGGGCGGCCGGCTTACGCCAAGTTCATGGCACGGCCGTGTTACGTGTATTTACATCTCAAGATGCCGGGTCACAATGGGACCATCACGGTTCATGGCAGCCGGAAGGTGGCCTTGGAGTGTGAGGAAGGCGATGCAGCTTACACAGAATCTGCTTGTGCAACAGAGGAGTTGAAATTTTACAAGGACAATGTTGACCCAACAGATATGACCTCTCTGAAAAAGCCGACTACGGAGCATGAGCCGGCAATGAAATTTAAGTCGGCTGATGAGACTAAACTTGTTGATTTCGTTCCAGGTGATTCATCTCAGCAGTTTAGTATCAGTGCCAATCTGGATCCAAAATAGGAAAGCGCGCTCATCGAGTTCATCCGTGAGAATAGGGACATCTTTGCATGGAAGCCTTCTGACATGCCAGGTGTACCTAGAGAACTCGCTGAGCACACTCTCAATGTTGATCCAAAATTTAAGCTGGTCAGGCAATTCCTTCGGCGGTTTAATGAAGAGAGGCGGAAAGCCCTTGGGGAAGAGGTGGCCCGGCTCTTGGCGGCCGGGTTTATTGTTGAAGTCTTTCACCCAGAGTGGTTAGCTAACCCGGTGCTCGTGCTCAAGAAGAATGGCACCTGGCGGATGTGTGTGGACTACACGGACTTAAACAAGGCATGTCCGGCTGATCCTTTTACCCTTCCCCGTATTGATCAAATCATTGATGCTACGGCGGGTTGCGAGCGCTTAAGTTTCTTGGATGCTTATTCTGGATACCATCAGATTAAAATGGCAGTTAAGGACCAAGAGAAGACGGCGTTTATCACTCCCTTTGGAGCCTTCTGTTATGTGTCTATGCCTTTTGGACTCAAGAGTGCACAGGCGATTTATCAGCGTTGCGTACAGAATTGTCTTCATAACCAGATTGGGCGTAATGTTCATGCCTATGTGGATGATATTGTGGTTAAGTCCAGGGAGAAGGAAACCTTGATAGATGATCTGAGGGAAATCTTTGATAATCTCCGGGTCTACAAGATGATGCTTAACCCGGCCAAGTGTGTTTTTGGTGTTCCTGCAGGCAAGCTCTTGGGTTTCTTGGTTTCTAACAGAGGCATTGAAGCTAACCCGGAGAAGATCAAGGCAATCACTTCTCTGGCTAAGCCGGCGTGTATAAATGACGTCCAGCGCCTGGCGGGTCGTATTGCTGCTTTAAGCCGGTTTATAAGCCGTTTGGGTGAGAAGGCCATGCCATTGTACCAGTTGATGAAGAAAACTGATGACTTTGTCTGGAATGATGCTGCTAATACTGCTTTTGAGGATTTGAAGAGACAGCTGGCAGAGCCCCCAGTCGTTGCTGCTCCGGTTGACAAGGAGCCTTTATTACTGTATGTAGCTGCTAACACACAGGCCGTCAGTGTGGCTGTGGTGGTGGAGCGCAAGGAAGAGGGTAAGGAGCATCCGGTTCAGCGGCCGGTTTACTACGTCAGTGAAGTGCTCATCGAGTCCAAACAGCGGTATCCTCATTGGCAGAAGCTTGTTTATGGTGTGTTCATGGCAAGCCGGAAGCTTAAGCATTATTTCCAGGGTCACCCTATCAATGTGGTCAGTTCTGCTCCCCTTGGAGATATCATCCAAAACAGAGAAGCCACGGGAAGAGTGGCTAAGTGGGCTATAGAGCTCGGGCCGCATGGCTTGAAGTACGTACCACGCACTGCTGTTAAATCTCAAGCCTTGGTGGATTTCATCAACGATTGGACAGAGCTACAAGTGCCCGAAGAAAAGCCGGATAATACATATTGATATTGGACTATTCACTTCGATGGGTCCAGGCAATTGGAGGGCTCGGGGGCTGGAGTTGTATTGGCTTCCCCTAAAGGTGACAAGTTTCATTATGTGCTACGGTTGATGTTTCCTTGCACTAACAATGCGGCTGAGTACGAGGCCTTGCTTCATGGTCTTCGGATGGCTAAGGAGATGAGCTTGAGCCGGGTAAGGTGCTTCGGCGACTCAGACTTAGTGGCTCAACAAGTATCAAGCAAGTGGGATTCCAAGGACCCTCTCATGGCGGCTTATCGCCGTGAGGTTGATGCCATTGCTGGACACTTTCAGGGTTACCAAGTAGAGCACATCGATCGCAGGAAGAACGAGGCGGCTGATGCTTTAAGCCGGCTGGGCTCTTGGCGAAAACCGGTGCCGCCTAATACTTTCCTGGACGTCTTGCATAACCCTTCTGTGAAGTTGCCTACAGAGGAAGACTTGGCTGTCCCTGACCCGGAGGCACAATTGGTGGCGGCTCTCCACATCATCCCGGACTGGACAGTGCCCTATCTGGCTTACATGACCCGGGGAGATTTGCCTGAGGATGAAACTTTGGCCAGACAAATAACCCGGCGGTCTAAGTCAATGGTTGTTATCAATGGTGAGCTGCATCGCCGCAGTGTTACGGGAGCGTTCCAGCGTTGTGTCTCCCCTGAGGAAGGTCAAGAAATCTTGCGTGAGATTCATGAAGGAGATTGTGGCCATCATGCCGGCTCAAAATCCCTTGTTGCCAAGGCTTTTTGTCATGGTTTTTATTGGCTGATGGCTCATGCTGATGCGGAGGACTTGGTCAGTAAATGTGATGGTTGCCAGAGGTTCTCGCGACGGGCTCATGTGCCGGCTCAGGAGCTAAGGATGATACCAATCACTTGGCCATTTGCGGTCTGGGGGCTTGATATGGTTGGGCCTTTTAAAAGGTCCAAGGATAAGAAGACTCACCTTTTGGTGGCAGTTGACAAGTTCACAAAGTGGGTTGAAGCAGAGCCAGTTAGTAAGTGTGACGCAGCCACGGCAGTTCAGTTCATGAAAAAGATGATATTTCGCTTTGGCTTTCCACACAGCATTATAAGTGACAACGGCACCAATCTATCTAAGGGTGCTATGGAGGAGTTTTGTCAACGAGAGCATATTCGACTTGATGTTTCATCAGTGGCTCATCCTCAATCCAATGGTCAAGCTGAGAGAGCTAATCAGGAGATTCTGAAAGGCATCAAGCCCCGGCTTTTAGTCCCTTTGCAACGGACGCCGGGTTGTTGGGTGGAGGAGTTACCCTCCGTGTTATGGAGCATCAATACTACTCCTAACAGGTCTACGGGTTACACGCCTTTCTTCATGATTTATGGAGCAGAAGCAGTCCTCCCCAGTGACATCCGTCATGACTCGCCTCGAGTGGCGGCTTATGTTGAGGCGGATAATGAACAGGCGCGCCAAGATGCTCTTGATTTGTTGGACGAGCAGCGTGACTTGGCAGCGGCTCGCTCAGCAATTTACCAACAAGACCTGCGTCGTTATCACAGTCGCCGGGTTAAGTCCCGGGTCTTCCAGGAAGGTGATCTGGTGCTCCGGCTCATCCAAGATCAAACAGATGCGCACAAGCTATCCCCGCCTTGGGAAGGACCTTTTGTGGTCAGCAAGAACTTGCACAACGGGTCATATTACCTCATTGACATTCGGAAGCACAAAGATTCACGCAAGTCAGAGGAGGAGACCCGTCGGCCGTGGAACATAGCTCAGCTTCGGCCTTATTACACTTGAGTCACCGGCTCTCATAATGTACATATTTCTATAAGCCATGTATATATTATGATAAGCAATAAAGCAGGACCTCTGTCCTTTTTTCTCCTACAAAGGTAAATGTGTTGTTTCCATTACAAGATCACATGATGACTTGAAGGAGGATCCGGCTTATGATCGTATTCGAATCTAGTCGTACTATCACTTGGGGGCTTCCTGTTCAAACATAGGTTGTATTCGAACCAAAGAGAACATAGCTGTCGATACCCATTTGATTGGCAAAGTGCCGAGCTCATTGGGGAGTTTTTTCTTTGATCATATTTGAATCATAGCTCAACCCCCTTTGGGAACCGACGTGGATCGTATTCGATTCAGCGTCGTTAAACAACTCTTAAGGTCATTTGGGGGCTTCCTGTTCAAACATGGGTCGTATTCAAACCAAAGAGAACATAGCTGTCGGTACCCTCTTGATCGGCATCGCCAAACCCACTGGGGGCTATATGATCGCATTCGAATCTTGGCTTAACCCCTTTGGGACGGGTCTCTGGTCGTATTCGAACCGGAAGCCCCTAAGTTTTGATTTTCTGATTTACAACAAGTTCTTCTGGTTGTATCGACAGTGTACACGGCGGTTCTTATTCCGCCGGCTTAACTTTGATTCACAGTGCTAGTCGCACACAATCAACATTATCAAGACTGGTAAACCGGAGTTGAGGTACTAACCTTATTATCCGGGTTATATAAACCGGAAGTGTACTTGAAGGCCTGTAAGTATGTTATTACGGTTATATCAAGGACATAATTGAGGACCAGTCTTTGGTGACTTAGATTCATATTCCGGGTTATATGTATGAGACTATGATCATCAGTGCGGTAAGCCGCCTAGAGGCCTGTGACTTGTTTTTCTATGCAGGATAGTTAAGGACAGCTATTTGAGCTTAAGGAAAATGAATGATCAATTATGACCCGGAAGAACATAAGGAAGCAACTTCAATGGAATTAAGCATTCAACACATGCACGATGGCACGACAAAGTTAAAATGTTGGTCCTATTCTATTACAAGACTCCCCGAGTCCAAAAGGGTGAAGCATTGTTTAACAAGCCGCCTAAAGAGTCAAGATGCTTGCCGGGTCGAAGCTTCCGGCTCATCCCTCTCCGCTCCTCCGGCTGTTCCCAAGACCTGGAAGGTTGACGATTGCCAGTCAATGCCGCTCAAAGCTTCAATTTGAGCTTCCTCGTCAATTAACCCGGCCGGGTCAATTTCCGGGGCAAAGGTGTGCTTACGAGTCGGCGGGACTAAGCTGATGGCTTCATAACGCGGAGTGGGGATCCTCTGATTCTCTGCGTCGTAGCCCGGCTGGTACTTGGTCAGATCGGTGTCATTCCCAATCAGGGTGGCCACCGGGCGCACGATCTTCACACAGGTAGCAAAGTCCTTTTGGTCGAAGGGGGTGCCGTCTTCCTTCAAGCTGGGGTAACCAAGTGCAATGTCAGCCGGGTCTAGCTCTGGAAGGAAAGCCTTGGCCCGGCTCAAAGCAGCTATGGCTCCGGCTCTTGCAGAAGCTCGCCGCAGCTCCTGGAAACGCTGAGGAAGAACGGCAAGCCTGCGAAGCACGTCTGCCAGGTGTGTCGGAACCTCATTGGATAGAGCCACCACGGCCAAGGCGCGCCGTGACCCGGTGTAGAGTTGCTCCACCAGAGTGTACACGGCCTTCAACTTGGTCAGCACATTTTGATTGAGGTTGGCGCTTCTGGGACCTATTTAACAAAGTAAGATAAGCCGCTGGCAATGATGGGAGTTATGAGACATAAGGATTATAAACTTGTCGGAGTCGGCGGAATGACTTACCGAAGATTGCGGCGACCATCTGTGACATGTGGTGCTTTAAGCCGGAGATTTCGGCGGTTCTCTCCATCAGAGTCTTCTCCGCCTGTTCGGCCCGGCTTACCAGAGCAGCTTTCTCTTCGACCCAAGTTTTCCTTTCAGCCTCAAACTTCTTCTTCAGCTTCTCTTGAGCAGCAATACTGGACTCAAATTTAGCGTTGGCCTTCCGGGTCTCAGTTTCCTGAGTCTTCAGGCGGTTCTTCAGCTCAGAAATATCAGTCTCAAACTTCTTGCAACCAGCCTGTACAATTTCCGGGTTATAGTATGAACAATTATTATACAACTTTGAAGTCCTAAGCACTTTCCAAGCAAAGACACTTGGCACTTGGGGGCTAATGCATGTCGAAAGTTTCTATCTACAAAGTTACCGGTTCATGAAAGTAAGACGGAAGTTATGTCTACAACATACTCTATCATAAGTGGTAGACTTGGGGGCTAGAGTATGGTAAAGATGACTATGTGGCAAAAAGTAGAGTGGTACCTCAGACTTCTGCTGTATCTGCTTTACCATGTCAATCTCCAAGTCTCGGCTGCTGTGCACCTGATTGACATAGCCGGAGATGATCTCTCCAATGCTCAGGTTGGCGTAGTTGGTGATGTCCAGCTTGACCCGGCGGCGCTCTAGCAACTCTTCCTTCGCAGAGCACTTAGCCAGCGCAGTGGGTCTCCCCGGCTCGACAAACTCCGTCCGGGTCATTGGCCGGCTGAGCCGGGCTGGAGATGTCCGGGTTGGTGGAAGTCTCCATGGCTGGTTCGTCGGTTGGAGTGGTGGCTTCAGGAGCAGAGGCAGCCGGCGGCTCTTGAGCTGAAACTTCCGGCTCAGGCAAGACCGGCTCTTCGACCGGCTTATTCTTCTTTGCCCTCTTGCTGAGCTTTGCCTGGGCACTGAAAGGACAAAAAAGGTTAATACAAAAGTATGAGTAAAGATAAGCACAACAAGAGATGATCATCATTACCCGGGTACGGTCTTGAAGGCCGGCAGGTTCGGTTGCATCGAGTCACCAGAGGAAGGTGAAGTTTCCTAATAGTTTGAATCAGAAGAATTGAGCGGTTGACGTATAACACCCGCCAAAGGATGAAAAGGATATAAGTGGGAGATAACCTTGGGCCGGCGCTTACTCGACGCTTCAGGTAAGCCGGAGGAGAGGTCTGCATCTTTGTTGGTCCGGGTGTGCCGCCGGCTCTCATGAATCTGTTGCTTCAAAAGAAATTGAGGATCTTGATAAGCTAAAGGATGTGAAAATCTTACTTTCCGGATTACTCTTCGGACTTTCAGCCTTGGCAAGGGCTCCGAGTCGGAGGAAAGTGTCATTACCTCTTCAGTTACCGGGTTACTTGATCCGGTGTCATCCTGCTGATGATCAGTATCAATAGGTGGATAGGAATAAACAAGAAACAAGACAAGAGCTTACAGATTCAGGGGTTACCTCTGACTCGGAGCTGTCACTTAGTTGAAGCAGCTCTGAGGCAGTAGGCCTGCTTCCTTTCTTGCGGGGAGCGGCTCTCCTGGCGGCTTTCTTAGCCTTTCTGGATTTTTTAGCCGCCTCATGGTCGTACTTGACCTTCCAGAATTTATCATCAGCCTGAAAAATACAATGAAGACTTCTTAAGGTTCAAATGAAGACTATCTAAGGAGGAAATAAGATGTTCAGATCAGTGGCTTACCGCCGGGGCCGGGTTAGTCTTGCAGAAGGGGCTTAAGCCGGTCCTCCCGCAGTCTGTCAAGCTCTCATTTAAGAGGGCCTTGGTCATGTCGTCAACAACGTCTTCAGGTAGATCGTTGCGGCTGTGTCGCAGAGGGTCATCTTTCCGGCTCGTGTAATCACACATTAAGCCGGGGCGGCGGCTTAAGGGGATCACCCGCAAGGAGATCCAAACCCGGACCAGATCAATGCCATTGAGGCCGTTTCCCAGGAGAGCCTTGATCTTGTTGATGGTGGGGATCAGAGGTTGACGCTCCGCCTGAGATAGTTTGTCTCGTAGAGGGTGGTTTGGTTCCAGACACACGGCACAAAAGCCGGGCAGAGGGCTCTCGTTAGCCGGAGAAATGTCTTGACAATAAAACCACGTCTGGTTCCAGTCCTTTGGATGGCTGGGCGGCTCAGCGTAGGGAAAGAGGCAGTCTCTCCGGCGTTGAATGGAGATTCCACCAAGTTCCAGGCTCGGTCCGTTGGCGCACTCATTCTGGCGGTTCAAATAGAATAGCTCTCTAAAGAGCAGAAGGCTGGGCTCTTCTCCAAGGTAGACTTCGCAGAATACTTGGAAGTTGCATATATTTGACACGGAATTGGGTCCTATGTCTTGTGGCCGCAGATCAAAGAAATTCAGCACATCTCTAAAGAACTTTGAGCCGGGCGGTGCGAAGCCCCGGCTCATGTGATCCGCAAATATTACCACCTCCCCGTCCCTTGGTTGTGGTCTCTCCTCTGACGGGTCAGGGGCGCGGTAAGACATGACATCCTTCTTGGGCAGGTAACCCGTCTTCACAAAGTCCGTTAAGGTTTCGTCGGTGACGTTGGACCTCATCCAGTTGCACGTGATGGGTGCTTTGGGAGCTTTGGGAGGCATGGTGAAAGACGGAAGCCTGTGATAAAAGGAAATGTCCGGTTCAATTAATAAGCCGGCGGAAGTTTACAGTTTAATGTTTAACCTGGCGGCTTATGAAGGGGCCTAATGACATATGGCTAAATGCATCGGGTTATCTAAGACGCTGCAGGTATCGAGAGTAATTCAAATTGTCTACAGCTTTATCATAAATGAGCCGGAAAATTTTACGGCGCGTGGCTTCTTTTAAGCCGGAAATGTAAGCCGCCATAGCTCAGCAGATGCAGTTTTTTACTAAGTTTGGTGAAAACAAGTTTCACAGATCGCAGTAATTATTTTGGATCAAAATGGTCGGCTAAAGAGGAAAGTTTCTAGACCTAAAACAGACGCAGAAGAAGTTCATAGGTTCGAACGGAGCCTTTATGCAGGGAAAAGAGATCTATATACATTGGAAACGGGTGTGAAACAACTACAGTTCTATCCAGTCTATAGATCAAGAAGGGGTGGTAATAATGAAATCTACCAAGAGCTCGCGATGAACGGCGACGAACACGGGAAGAACAGCAAGAACCCTAACGCGGATCTATTCTATGTAACAAGGGCTTACGGGTGCTGGAGAGTTGCGGAGGTCGTCGCCGTTTATCTAGTCACGTCAGGTTGATGCAGCGGCCTGAGTTGGAGAAGACAGGAAGACCCGCGGCGGCGGCGGCGATGGAGCTCGAGCGGGAGAACAGTGGCGAGAGGAGGAAGACGAGTGACTGGAGGCTTATCGGGCCGGGCTATTTATAAGGTGAGGCTCTTAAGTGGGCGCGAGAAACGAGGAGGCCACGGCGTGATTATCTCACCACAAAGGCGCCTCGATTTTCGGGATGACCATTAAAGAAAGATCCGTTGGAGATGCGACAGAATATAAAAATTAACTTAATGGAAGATGACGTCACGGCGGGTTACCCGGAACCCAGAAGATGACGTCACGACGGGTTATAGCCTTCACACAATTGTAAGCCGGAGATTTTCTATCGAAAGGATTGAAGATTGACATGAGCCGGCTCAAATCAATCTGGGGCCTAATGTTGAGGATATAACCGTTGGAGTCACCCGCCCAGGAGGGGCTGGGTTACCCATGATGGTTACTATGCGAAGCCCAGTATTAAAGATGAAGACGGCGGGTCAATAACGGGCCCAAGACCCGGAGATGGCTTAAGGCCCGTAGCATTAGCCGCCGTTAGGGTAAACTTGTAGTGTAAGGCAAGAATAGATAAGAGTCCGAGCCGGGCACTGTTATGAGCCGGCCGGGACTCTGAGAGCCGCTGGGCGTCAACCTCTCTATATAAAGGGGCGACCCGGCGGCGGTTCAGGACAAGTAAGATCTCGTCGAGAGCCAGGCATAGCAGTTAAGCTCCCTGGTCATCGAAACCCTAATAAATACCACCTCAACTGGACGTAGGCTTTTACCTTCACCGTAAGGGGCCGAACCAGTATAACCCTCGTGTTCCTTGTCCCGTTTAACCCCTTCAAGCTTCCTAGCTGCGATGGCTCCACGACTAAGTCCTAACTCGAGGACATCTGCCGTAACAATTCCACGACACTACTTGTGGTGCATTATTCGGTATTAATTATTCTCAATGCTCGCTTATGAGATTATTTGTTTCTAGGTTGGTCGCTTCTCAATCTTTTGCTAGCCTTCATTTTGCACTAAGTATGATCACTACTTGTGCATCCAAAATCCTTTAAACCAGTTTTGCCACATGAGTCCACTATACCTACCTATATGCGGTATTCTTTTGCCGTTCTAAGCAAATTTGTATGTGCCATCTCTAATTTTCAAAATAAATTTCTCTTTTGTGTGCTCGTACCGCTCGTGAGGCGGTGAGGGGTGGCCAATATTTTCCATGCTAGATGTGTTATTCTCATGATGAGTGTTTATTCACTTGTCAGTGCACAGGAGTAAGGCAAAGTTATTAGGGATGTCCAGTCCCGAAATGAAAAATGAATTTACTTTATGTTGTCAAATAATAAATTCCTTGGAAAGTGTTGGTATGGAGGGCACCCGTGGATATAATTAGCCATGGAAAGTGAAAGTATGGTGGAAAAAGGCATACACTTTATTTTCTGTTTGGAACCGCCTATGATATATCTAGCATGGAAACTGTTGGGAGCTCTAAGTCGTTTTCGTTGGTTGGAGAAGTATGCCTCTCAAAATGTTTTTTATCTCTCAATTTTTGCTTTGAGCTCTGGCACCTCTACAAATCCCTACTTCCCTCTGCGAAGGGCCTTTCTTTTACTTTATGCAATTTCTATTTTTAATTTGAGTCTCCATCTTCTCTTATAAAGCACCAACTAGGAGGCACTATGATCGTACTTGATCATTGGGTGTAGCTAATATGCGAGTGTGTTTCATGAATGGATCAATGATTGAGCTTGATGGGCTAGGGATAACTTATTTTAGCATTGATATTTTGAAAGGCATGGTTGCTTGTTGGTATGCTTGAGTATTAAAGTCCTTATGTCAAAACTAGACTATTGCTTTGAACCATATAAAAGTCCAAATGTCCATGCTACAAAAGAAAAAGAGTTTATGATGAATATGATAGGTAGCATTCCACAACAAAAATTCCATTTTCAATTGCTAGTTTATCATGATAAGTTTTATGAGAAATATTTGTTGTTATGATGCTAGGAAAAGTGATTGAAATTATCATTGATCAAACTTATGCACTTTGCTAGCATTCACACTTCATAAATTATTTATTTTATCATTTACCTACTCGGGGCGAGTAGGAATTAAGCTTGGGGATGCTGATACGTCTCCAAAGTATCTAAAATTTCTGAAGTATTCATGCCATGTTTACAACAATTTTATATGGTTTTGGTATGATTTGCTTGGAACTAACCCGGAGTGATGCTGTTTTCAGCAGAACTACCGTGGTGTTGTTTTTTGTGTAGAAATGAAAGTTCTCCAAATGAGCTGAAACTTTTTGATGATTTTTTCGAACAAAAGAGAACCCCGAAGCTTCGTGGAAGGACCAGAAGGTGAAGGAGTAGGGCACAAGACACTGGGCGTGCCTGGACCCTTGTGCGTGCCCCGGTGGGTTATGCTCACCTCGAGGCCCGTCTTCACGTGAAACCGAGGCCAAAAAATCCTATAAATAGAGAAACCATCGGAAATAAACCTAGATCAGAAGTTCCGCCGCCGCAAGGCTCTGTAGCCACCGAAAACCAATCTAGACCCCGTTCCGGCACCCTGCCGGAGGGGGGAATCATCTCCGGTGGCCATCTTCATCATCACGGCAGCCACTACGATTAGGAGGGAGTAGTTCACCCTCGGGGCTGAGGGTTTGTACCAGTAGCTATGTGTTTAATCTCTCTCTCTCTCTCTCGTGTTCTTGAGATGTTACGATCTTGATGTATCGCGGGCTTTGTTAATATAGTCGGATCATATGGTGTTTTCCCCTCTCTATCTTGTTGTGATGAATAGAGTTTTCCCTTTGAGATTTCGTTGTTATCTGATTGAATACTTTTATGGATTTGAGAGCACTTGATATATGTCTTGCATATGAATATTCGTGGTGACAATGGGGTATCATATTGATTCACTTGATATGTGTTTTGGCACTCAACTCGCGGATTCCCGAGGTGACATTGGGGTAATCTATGCATAGGGGTTGATGCACGTTCTTGTCTTTGTTTCTCCGGTAGAAATCTTGGGGCACTGTTTGAAGTTCTTTGTGTTGGATTGAACATTATAAATCTGAATTTGCGTTGGTATTATTTTAGTACGAACTCTTGGTTAGATCGATCGAAAAGAATAGCTTGGTGTTATTTTAGTACGAACTCTAGGATAGATTGATCACAAAGAATAGCTTTGAGGTGGTTTCGTACTCTACAAACAATTCCGTCTTATGTTCTCCGCTAGATAGGAACTTTGGAGTGATTCTTCATCGCACTTTGAGGGACAGTTATGTGATCCAATTATATTAGCACTGTTGAGAGATTGCACTAGCGAAAGTACGGACCCTAGGCCTCATTTTCAAGCATTGCAATACCATTTTTGTGCCCGTTTACTATTTGCCACCTTGTTGTTTTTATTTATTCAGATTATAAAATAATATTTCTACCATTAATATTACACTTTTATCACCACCTCTTCGCCGAACTAGTGCACCTATACAATTTGCCATTGTATTGGATGTGTTGGGGACACAAGAGATTTCTTGCATTCGGTTGCAGGGTTGTTTGAGAGAGACCATCTTCATACTACACCTCCCACGGATTGATAAACCTTTGGTCATCCACTTGAGGGAAAATTGCTACTGTCCTACAAAACTCTGCGCTTGGAGGCCCAACACGTGTCTACAAGAATAAAGTTGCATAGTAGACATCAGAGCACACTACAAATGAAGATGATTTTTGACAACATCAATTATTAAACTAGATATGAATGCAAATTAATTTCAGCATCATAGAATTCAATACCTATCCATGAATTGCTGAAGACGCGTCGGATCCTGAGTGTTTGTTGACTCTATGAGAGAATCGATGTAGTAAACTGTGTTCTTGTTGGAACAATGAATACCAATATCCAGTGATTGCTACATATTAAGAAAGCCATGAACTTATGAATTATGTCGAAATCTGAAAGACAATCAGTGTATGCGTGGTTGTTTACTTGACTTATCATTCATGATATGGCCAGAGAAATGATTCTGCATGGGACATGTTTTCGAAGAGACGGACGACCGTGTTAACGGCCCAGTCCCATAGGTCCTTACCATGTATTGTTGTGCCATTTGCTAATTCAGGATCTATGAAATACACACTCTCCCTTTTTCTTCTCTATGTGTTCAATACTTCAATCCCCTAAGAGGAATAAAATGTAGTTAGCTGTTTATCATTTATAGCCTTGTATGGAGAAGTTGACCAGAGTTTGTTAAGTACTTACAAAATCAGGCATCTAACAAGAGTGGCATCGAGCTCGTTGAAGTTGAAGAAGAGATGTATGTCCTTGAAACTCACATTGATGGAACCAGCATCGTGTCGGAAATGTTCTGTGTTGTAGTGGACTAGCAAACCATGATGACATGCTGACATTTGATCCATGCAATATTCATGTAACTCTCGGCAACTGGAGCTGCACTCATCAAAGTATTTGCCAACAAGAAATGGCTGGCCATGGACGTAATTGCGTGCTCTAAGTACGTCTGCTTTACTTTTAGCAAGCAACAAAAGTACTTCTTCATCATCCATGCCGTCAGAAATAATATTACTTCCCGATTCGAACAAGCTGCTGTTAATTTGGTTCTGGGCGATGAGTGCTTTAAGTAAGAGGCAATCGTTCTCTTTCCTCTTCACTCTCCCGATGCGCTTCCTCGTGGGTGTAGCCTTTTTGGCCAATTCCTTCTTGGTACTTGAAGCATTTCTGGCAGAACGTCTGGTTGGCTGCAAGGTAGACTGCCAAGCAGACGGTGAAGCTTCTACGGACTGCTTAGCAGATGGTTTATCTATGCCGGACCGCTGAGCTGGCGGTGCTGCTGTGATGGACTGCTGGGCTATAGGAGCAGAGGCATCAGACTGCTAACCATGCGTTGAAGCTATGTCGAGTTTCTGCATAGGTGGTGCCAACTTGTCGGTGTGTTGAGGAGGCCATGCCAATGCGTTGGTTTGCTAAGCAGGAAGTGCTAATACATTGGTATGCTGATCACACGACTGCGGACCGACGGACTGATGAGCAGTCGGTTCTAGACCTACAGACTGCTTCGCAGGCGGTTCTGAAGCATCAGACTGCTTAGCAGTCCGTTACACCAGGCTGGTCTGCTGAGCATGTGCTGCAGCTGGGTCTCCCCCCGCTGCTTCAGCGGCCGGCATCTTAACCGGTGGTGCGTGTTCAGCAGTTGTAGGCCTTGCCACTGGCTGCTTTGGGGCGGAGGATGACATGGCCTGTACGCCACAAAGTCAAGCCAACTGATCACAGGTTGATGCATAAGCCGTCGGATTACGAGTATTAGGTTCTTTGGGGGAAGCACGCGAGAGCTGCTGTGGCAAGGAGAGCGTCACTGGTTGAGGGGCGACATTGGTTGCTCTTGGCGGGGCTTCAGGGATCTCATCGATGAACTCTATTTCCTTTCGTGGCCACTGGATGTGATGTAACAGTGTTTCTCCCAAGGTCCTTTGCTCATTGAAGTCTCCTAGGACATTCTTCAGGGCAAATTCATTGAATCCAGGCTTTACTTCAGTCACGTAGCACTTCACACAACCCGGCTTCAATGGCACATTGTCCAACAAGAGGCCATCTTCCAACAAGGGTGGGCAAACCCAGGCTGTTGCACATTTTAATGTACCTTCATAATCTGTAAGCATGCCCTTCAGTATGTCTTTCATTCCAGATAGATCAGATATAGCATCATCACGAGCAGCTGCAGTCTCAGTGTTGCTGGGGTCAGCTGATGCACAGCTACTCTTGTGCAGTGTTATCGTGCAATAAGCAGCATCCTCCATGCCCGCCTCCCCTCCCATCTGCTGGCTATCTGGTAGTGTTAGAGTCTTCTGCATCATCATTGACTCCTCAACATCCTTTCGAAAAGCCGGATACATCTCCTTCCTCAACCTTTCATACAATGCATTTTGCTTCATTTCACTCCTCGCTTTTTTCATGTTGAGCCTCTCTTCTTTGTTGAGTGTGAAAGCCCTCTTGTGCGGGACATTAACACCTATACCCCTTGCACGACCAGGGGGCTCTTTTGTTTCTAGAGCAACGGACAGAATGTCACATGGCCCTGAGTTCCTGTAGAACGTTCCAGGGATCTTGGAAGCCTCTAACATCACTTGATATAGTTCTTCGTCATGTGAGTTTTTAAAGTAATAAGTTCCATCATCACACCTCCTTGCACGTTCCCGCAAGTAGTCTCTAGCGCATTGGCCCCTGATTTCACTAAAGGCCGGATTCCCACCCGCCGCTACTGCTTGTTTGTCCTCCTGCTCCCATATCAGTTTCATGCCGTAGTATCCTGCCACACCCATACGGTGGGGGTGTATGTTCTTCTTCTGAAGTTCCGATTGCTTGAAACTCTTCTCAGCAAACTCTTTAGTTGCCCTGACCGTTTTGAATTCTGCCCATTCTGCCTTTGTAATTTGGGGGTATGCGGGGATTGGGTCCTTGACTTCACTCAAGTACTTCTTGTACAACACGTGCTTCCAGTTTCTCCAAGCATCCCTAGCCTTCTTTAGTGCAGCGTGTTCCACCTGCATTCTCCACTGCTCTGGAACGTTGAAGTGATCCATGATCTCCCAAACTATCCTTCACCGTGTTTCTGTGTCAGCCTTCGGAAACCCCGGTAGATTAATGTTGAGCCTTGCCCTGCCAACAAATCCACACACACTCCTAAACCTCATGCGTGCTTTATCTGGTTTAGTTGGAGCCCAAGCCTTTAAATCATTCTCGGTTACTTCATATACAACTTTAGGCTGGTGTGTGGGCTTCCTTAGAGTGTTCCTCCGTGTCCCGGCCGGAAGGGTAATTGCTGCAGCTCTATCCCGTTCAAGATTACTTGATCCCTCACAATCTGCTGAAGACCTAGGGTTGTCAGAATCAGATGAAGATACATCGCCTGAAGCATGAGTGTTGTCGCTGCTACTCGACATCTACAGAGGACACATGTGAAACTCAGGAAAGGAGGATAAGCATAAAGTAAGAACTTGGTATCAAGCTTTCTAAACATGTCATGCAATAATTTAGAAAATGTACGGCTAATTTGTTAAGTTTGTGTGACTCGGGTGCCCGCGATCTGTAAATAGGCAGTAACTTATTGGAACAAATACAACTTATATGTAGTTAGGAAGGTAGATAATGAACATATATATGCTCTCCGTTATTTTATAGCCAATTTGGGAACATACAGAATGAAATAGGAAGAGGGATTGCGAGGAAATATGCCTCACCGCGATGGAGAGCAGTAACTAACATGCTTCTTAATGCAAACCCGGCCGGACTAAGGAGAGGGGAGGGTTACAACATCGATATGCTCGAGGGTGGCTAGCGAGCAAACAAAGACGGCGAGGCGTGGGCAGCCGCATGTTAGGAACGGCAATGGAGGTAGGCTTGACACCGAAGAGCGGGCACACGACCAGGGTGAGCACGGTGGCACCGGAGAGAGTTCTGTTGTGGATCTGGGGGAGGGGGGAGCTGGCGATGGAGATTGGGTGGACTAGTCGAGTGAAACGTGGGTGGGCGGTGGGAGGGTGTTGGCGGCCTAGGTGAAAAGGGTGAAAAATATCCCCGGTCGCCGCTCGGAAAGGCCTATGCAAACGGTTGCCTCTAAGCGCTCGTGTGCACAAAGAGAATATTTCCATTTGAAATGAAGACATACTAATTTTGAAATTAAGACGTGAGTTCATCGTCACGTCTAAATTTTTCCCACGTTAAGCAATCACCATTATACCATGGGTTTGATTTGCTGGTGCATTTCAGGTCTCGTGTGCTATATGTAAGACATTTTTTGGCATTTACCGTGCATTTTGGCATATAAATCAATTCCTATCCGGACTGCATTTCCTGACGAAAGGGATGAGGATTGCCGTCCGATCTGGGAACATTGAACGATGCAGACGTATGATCCGTGGGGTTTGGGTTCTGGCCAATCAGAACGCACGAGTCAGATCACGCGCGCAGCAAGGGGGGCATCGGCCACGGTTTGGTAGGCACATGGCTTTCGTGAGTGAACCGTGTGCAATTTGAAAACATTTTTTTGCGAGGTGCTATTTGAAAACAGTTACATGAACTAACATCACATTTTTTTTGAATGAAAACAAGAGTTCATCGTTTTGCCTCCAAATTGTTTCCACGGTAAGAAATCACCATTGTACCCTACGGTTCGATTTTCTCGTGCATTTGAGGTATCGTTTGCTATATTTGAGTCATTTGCTATAGTCGCAACTACACATGGGTGCTAGCTAGCTAGCAAGATCATTTGTGTGTCGCTTTGGGAGTTTTCATTTATTGTTCGAGAAATGGGAAAAAATTCAAACAGTTTGGCCGCAGGGTGCGGCCAGAGGCGTATGCCTTGTTGGTATTGTAATTACAGGAAATGCATATAGAGTCCGAAAATAACGAAAATCCGTGTGTCACCATGCCGTGTTCTCAGGATCACATGGAATTTTTTGGTAAAGATGGCACGAGGTTTGATGCTCACACCTTCCAAATGGGAGCATCTCACAAGAAGGATCATAGTTTCCAAAAGGAGATGCGACACTTCAGACTCCAATCGTCAGTGACTACATCGTTCCGCTTTGAATTATTTCCATGGTAAACAATCACGTATATACCCTAGGATTGATTTTCCGGCCCATTTCAGGTCTCGTTGCTATACTCAAGTCATTTTTTGCACTTACCTTGCATTTAGTGCATATAATTGAATTCAAAACCATTCTACAACTACATTTGGGGTGTTAGTTAGCAAAGAAGGTGTACAAATCATTTTTGTGTCGCTTTGCGAGTTTTCATCCATTGTCTGAGAAACGGGGAGAAGTTTCAAACATTTCGGCCGCGAGGTGCGGCCACAAGCGTAGGCCTAGTTGGTATTTTAATTACTGGGAATTCAGATGGAGTCCAGACTTCATCAAAACCGGTCTGTGCCCGTGGCGTGCTCTCACAACCCCGGGGATTTTTTTTGGTAAAGTTTGGCACAGGTTTTGATGATCGCTCCTTCCAAACCAGAGAATCTCACATGAAGGACCATGGTTTCCAAAAGGAGACGTGTCAATTCAAACTCCAGTGGTCGGTGACTTCATGGTTTGGCCTCATAAAAATTTCCACGGTACGCATTCACCATTATACCACGGGTTTGAATTTCTAATGCATTTCAGGAATCGTTTGCTATATTTAAGGCATTTTTTGAATTTAACATGCAATTTGTGGATATAAATAAAATCACAACCGGAACTGCATGTGCTGTCAAAAGGGATGAGGATCGCCGTTCGATCAAGGAGAATCTAACAGTGCAGACGTATGATCCGTGGGGTTTGGGTTCTGGCCAATTAGAACGCACGACTCAGATCGCGCGCGTGGCAGGGGGGCATCGGCCACGGTTTAGGGGACACACTGCTTTCGTGAGTGAACCATGTGCTATTTAAAAAAATTTACATTACCTAACATCAACAAACATCTTTGTGACCTTGAGGTTGCGGATTGTTGGTGAGACCAACAATGGCACACACCCTACCACGATGGTGCGGTCAGGGTCGAGGGACTTGGCCGGGTTGAGCGACCCGGCCAAGTGCGTGCCAGATTGAGGGGCGATGCCGGCCCTGATGTTTTTGAAAAGGATCCGGATACCGTTGCCTGCCCGGGGTTCATCCCCCCGACAGTCACTACAAAAAAAGACACATCCATGACATTTTGGGCCGAACGCATTTTTTTCTGTCATACTTATGACACTTCTATGACGATAATTGTGACAAAACCCGGTATCATCATAGATGTGGTGGTCTCCTACTTCTATGACAAAAAATCATGACAGAAAATGGGCTTTTCGTCCTGAGCGGGCCGGAGACGCAGCTGCATGACATTCTTTGGGCCGTCCATGACGGAAAAAACTGTGGTAGAAGCAAGGGCGAGGAAAATTTCGAGGAATTGCTGGTTACGGTGGGTGGTCGGGGGCTGAGCGATGCGCGTTTTTCTCATACACGTACGCGCGCGTGTGCGAGGCGTTGGGCTCTAACTGAACCCGAGCGAGGCATTCGCCTATACTGAACCCGAGCGATTGCACTGCATGCTATTGCTGTTAACTGAACCTGATCGATCGATTCCTTCGCTACTGCTGCTAACTGAAGCCGTTGGCTGCCTCTGGATGAACAATGAGCGTTGGGGGGGGGGGGGGTTGGATGCATAGTGAGCGGTGGGGGTGGATGAACAGGACCCCGTGGCATTGCCTCTGGATGCACTAGTGCAGAATCGGGCTTTAGCGCCGGTTCGTAAGGGCCTTTAGTGTCGGTTCTACTACAACCGGCACTAAAGAGTGGAGACTAAAGGCCCCCCCTTTACTACCGGTTCGGCATGAACCGGCGCTAAAGAGCCACCACGTGGCACGAGCCAGGCCCAGGTGCTGGTAGACCATTAGTACCGGTTGGTAACACCAACCGGTACTAAATGTTTGGGGGTGTTTTGGTTTTATTTTTTATTTTCCATTAATTTTGTGTTTTCCATTTAATTCTTTTTTTTGCTGGTATTTTACGATACTACATATTGTACACATGGTCGAGCAAAAATCCCGCTATTTCCTTTTGAAGTGCTCGCATGCGCTCCGTTGGTAGGAGCTTGTCCCGCACGTCACAGAACTGTTAAGAAGGAGATCAATATCGATAATCATGTAAAAATCGTGAATAGTGTTCTGTGAAACGTACCCCTTGCTGTCTATCAGATTTGCTCCTTTCGGACGCCATCATGCGAATGTTCTCGCAAACGTAGAATGCACACACATCACGCCTCGGCGCCTACTGCATTGCCTTTATGAGAATTGAATTTAATCAGGTAATAATTAATCAAGCATGATAATTAATTAATGGTATTGAAACAAGAATTAAAGAGATGGTAGCTAGCTAGCTGGTACTACTTAATTACTTACCCTGGGTCGATACAAAAACAGCTTTTTTCTCCATTTTCCTGGAGTCACCATGATGAACTTTGCCCAAGCCCTACCCGCCGGAAAAGAAAATTAATAAAGGGGTTATTAAATAGTTCATATCAGGAAATGACGAACCTAAATAAGCCGAGATATAGTTAATAATGATTGAAATTACCTGTTGACTATCCCCTTCACGGTGGAGTAGTCACTTTCTTCTTTAATTAGTGAGTCCAGTACTTCAACATTTCCTTCCTCAACTTTAATGTCTACCAAGATCCAGTGGTAACTGCATGCGCACATGTTTGCATGTCTTAATTAAGCGGGCATGCGCACAACACTAATCAACTACCCTAAACCCGATACACTTAATTAAGCGGGCATGTGCACAGTAAACAAAAACAGAATTTGTAGTACAAGACAGTGTGACTCACAGGAAGTTGTAAGGAAGTAGTATATCTTCATTGGTATTGAGGCGCTTCAAGAACTCTAGCATGCTTTCCTCTAAACTTGTTCGATAATTTTCAAGATTCCATGTGTATTCATTAATGGTATTTGGGTCAATGAACCCAATGCCATAGCGTCCACATTTTTTCATTTCATTTATCTTCATCCTGCATAATACCACAGAAAAGAATATAGTGAGGATAATGACAGGTAATGATAGATTGATCAAAATGATCACTACAGCTAGCTTGAGACTTAAATTATAGAAATAAATCACTTACAGACAATAGCAACTGACGATAGATTTGTCGAGTGCATCTTGATTGAATAACTGAAATAGTTCTGAATACTCAACGGACACAACTTTCTCATGGAAGTAATGCTCCTCCTTGACATTCACCATGAGGGACTCTCGATTGGAAATCTTGGTAATGTTCATGTACCACTGATGCTATTCATACATTCTCGTTGGGAGGTTCTTGACCTCGTCTGGCTCGACCAAAGGTTGGCCCCGAATAGATTTCCGTTTTATTTCCTCCTCTCTAAGCGGAGACATGGGCTCGATTTTGAGGAGTTGTCCAACAGTGATATTGAGCATTTCAGCCTGCATTATATGCTCCTCGGTTATTACCACATTGCCCAGCTAGGGAACGTTAACGGTTTGCCCACATATATATAGGGCGCGCGTACGCTCATGTGTTGTTGGCACAACAAGCGGGGGGATCGATTGCGCCGCCTGTTCTCCCAGGTGAGGAACGGTTTTCCCACATTTTTTGACAGCTGCTTGTTGGCTCGAGCTCGAGCTCGCTTCTCTCTGTAGTCGTGCTCGATGTGCCTTCCTGATTTAGCGCTCATAGTCTGAGTCAACAGGCTTGGGAGCTGGTTTTCTTGCCATATGAATAAAGTGGTCAATAACTTCGTCAGACACTTTCTCCCTTGGCGGCGGTGCCTGTGTCGGTCCAAAATGGGCGTCCACTTCGGCCCGCACTACAGCTTCGTTTTGCTCCTTGGTCATGTCGTGAGGCCTCAGAGGAAGAGGAGCGAGGCTTGGACCATATTTATATCGCTTGTCTCCGCGTGTACCTCCTGTACTGCCTCGACTCGTACCGCTACGCACCATAGCTGTCACATGTCTCTTCTGCGATTGCTGAGACGGCGGAGACGGCTGACGTGGCTAACGCTGTGCCAGACTTGAAGGAGGAGGAGTGTCCTGACGCTGTGTCGGACTTGAAACCGGAGGAGTGGCCTGACGCTGTGCCGGACTTGAAGCAGGAGTCTGCTCACGCGTTCGGGGACTTGGAGGTGGTGGCGGACTTCGAGGAGGAGTCGGCTCACGCGTTCGTGGACTTGGAGGAGCGGGAGTCTGCTGACTCGGTGGCAGACTTCGAGGAGGAGTCGGCAGACGACGCGGTGTCGGTGGACTTCGAAAGATGATGCAATCCTTTCTCCATAGGATGATACGATGTATGGCCTCTCCCAGTGTAAGCTCTTCGTCACCTCCAGGAATATCAAGCTGTAGCCCCGAATAGTGGTCCACCACGTCATCAACCAAGACACGAGCATAGCTCGCTGGAATCGTGTTGCAATGGAAGGTTGATTCGGGGGGATTTGTAAAAGCAATGGCGTCCGCCACCTTCACGGATATGCTGTTCATTTTGTAGTGTAGCTCACAGTTAGTGTTCTCTGTGATGTCATCCACAGGGTATCTATCCAGCAGTGTGTCGCCCGGGGTGGAACCAACGCTGCTTCTCGGCATGGATGGGACGGTGCTATCCAATGCTGGACGATCATCCGCTTGCTGCTGCCGCTGCTGAGACCCCCTTTCCTGGCTAAGTGAGTCGATCTGCTATTGCTGCCGCTGGAATTTGAGTGCCAAGTCCGCATGCAAAGCTTCTAGGCCTTTAAGGCGTTCTGTGTCGTGCTTCCTCTACTCCTCCTCCATCTTCCTCTTCTCCTCCTCCTCCTCCATTTTCTTTCTTGCACGGGACCTGTAGTCGTCGTTCCATTCCGAAAAGCCCTCATACCAGGGAATAATGCCCTTCCCTCATGTTCTTCCCGGGTGTTCAGGATTTCCCAGGGCGCGCGTAAGCTTGTCGTTCTCTCTGTTGGGCGTGAACACCCCCTTTCGAGCATCTTATATTGCGTCAAGTAACTTCTGTTCGGCTCCTTTTAGACTTGCCTTCTGCGAAACCAGGCCTGTCTTCGGGTCCAACGCCCCCCATGCGCATGGAACCAAGTTCTGCACCTGAGGGGCCAGCTCCTAGTAACCGGAGTGACCCCTGCATCCTCCATCTCTTGCTCAGACTTATCCCACTTAGGCATTCCCACCGCATAGCCACCTGGACCCAGCCTATGGAACTGCGTCTTTTTTGCGGCATTGGCCTTGTTTTTATCGACCGTTCCTTAGATAATTCTGATTCCTTGAATTTCACGAAATCGGCCCAGTGTTCTCTTTGCTTCTCCAGTGTTCCAGTGAATTCTGGAGTCTTCCTTTGTGCAGCGAGGTAGTTGGCCCATACAGTTTTCTTGTGGGTGTTGAATGCAATTGCCATCTTCTTAAGAGCAACGCCCTTGACTTCCACATCTGCTTCAGTGAAATAATCTGGTAGGGTGAAATGTTCCATCAGAGATTCCCAAAGGTTTTTTTTGCTCTGTCGTCGACCCAAGTAACACCTGGACGTTTAGTTTTTGGCTCTTTCCATTCTTGAATGGAGATCGGGAGTTGGTCTTTCACAAGAACTCCGCACTGACGAGTCCACTTGTTCGCAATGTTCTTAGGCGTGAGGGGTTCGCCACTAGGTTTGACGGACTCGATGTTGTACTTTACACCCTCCTTCAACTTTCTGCCCGGGCCTCGCTTTGTCCTGCTGTCTGTAGAAGCAGATTTGCTCGATCCGGAGGGCTGAAAGAAGAAAGATCGATTCGTTAATATATCTTCAAATAAAAAAACATGTGATGATCACCAGATGCATGCTTATATAAATATACCTCGCCGGTAGTCTTAGTTATTTGAAGATCAGCATTGTCTGTGTCATCATAAACATTGTCTGTGTCATCATAAACATTGTCTGTGTCATCATAATCATAATCATAGTTCATGACTTCATCAGCTCGGTCGTCGAGATCGAATATCTTTTCATCACCCTCTCCGGTATTTTTCAGATATTGGGAGCTGTCATCTCCTTCATTCAGATCATCTAGCCTGCGAGGGCTGCGTATGACGTCGAACAATTCATCTTCTCTCTCTGCCGGTATTGTCCGCCATAGCTTTTACTTAACTAATACAGAAGAAATATAAAAGAATTTAGTATTCAAATTACAAAGCATGGATGCAATCAATAAGGAAAAACTGAATCATATAGTACATAATATATGCATCGTGTCGATTAATATATAATCTCGAATACATCATCGTCTCGAATAATATATATAATCTTGAATAAATCGTCTCTAATATTATATATCGAATACATCACTAGCTAGGTACCTAATAAAGATCGAGTACTACAGAAGAATCTAGGCCACTCGCGGTTCCTGGGGCGCGGGCGGTGGGCACCCAAAGAGAAGGAACCATCACAGGATGATATCTCCGGTCATCTGCCCAAAGAACCTGCCAAGTATTGGAGAACCTGACGTCCATAGCAGCCATGTAGCGATGGACGTGCTCGTCCTCCTCCCTGACATGGCGACGCACCACCTCCGGTGGGGCCGGCTCCCTCTGCACCGAATGTGGCCCACGCGAACGCCACCAAAGGAGATCAGGATCGACGACGGGACCCAAGGCCGGGTTCCTCACCAAGCGGCGCGCCCCTCCAGGTAGCACCTCCCAGTGCCAGCCCGGCGGAGCCCAGTCCTGGACATGGGTCCTCTGAAGCAGGACGTTGTCGCGAACGGGTCGACGACAAGGATGCGGGCCGGGCATATCGTTGAGAACAAATACTATATGCTCGCAAAAAGTAACATTTTTTAAATGATTGGATTGTGATAACTAAAATTCTATATGCAAATTCTAACAAATTGACATTAATCTAATTCATCTAACTGAAACTAATTCTAAAATTTCTAACATTATTTCTGATTATATAACTAACATTTCTATAACATTTCTAATATTTCTATAACTAAAAAACAAAAAAATTGCTAACATTTCTTAAATATTTCTATAACTAAAAAACAGAAAACATTTATAACATTTCTATATAACTAACATTTCTAATATTTCTATAACTAAAAAACAGAAACATTTCTATAGATATTTCTATAACTAAAAAACAGAAAATTTCTATAACTAAAATTTATAACAAAAAAACTACTGTGTGTGTGTGTGTGTGTGTGGACATGGCGGCCGGGGCATTAGCTCACCTGTGAGGCGACGGGACGGGGCGGCGACGACGGGGCGGGGCGCGGCGACGGGGCGGGGCGACGGGGACGGGGACAGCCGGGGCGGCAACGGCGATGGGGGCGGCGACGAGGGGCGGGGACGGCCGGGGCGGCGACGCGTCGGGTGCGGCGACAGCGTCGATCGGGGCAGGCGGCGTGTCGTTGATGGAGAGGAAGAAACAGAGGGAAACTGAATTTTTTTCAAGTGTTGTATATATAGGATGGACCTTTAGGACCGGTTGGAACCACCAACCGGTACTAAAGGTCTGTTTTGGCCAGGCCAAGCGGCGGGAAGCGCCCCCGCCTTTAGTACCGGGTGGTGGCTCCAACCGGTACTAAAGACCCCCCCTTTAGTACCAGTTGCAGCCACGACCCGGTACTAAAGGGGTGCGCTGGCGTAGGTGCGGTGCGGCAAGTTTAGTCCCACCTCGCTAGCCGAGGGGCGTCCGCACTGGTTTATAAGCCCCAGTGCGGTAGCTCTCTCGAGCTCCTCTCCAAAGCAGGCCTATTGGGCCTACCTGTTCTCTGCTGCCCTGTGGGCCTACTAGGCCTTTGCGGGCCTGCATTCTCGCCCAACAAAACATTGTGCTTCTAGTCGTATGCAGGCCGCTCTGGCCCAGTAGGCGGGCTTTTTTATTTTCTTAATTTTTTTTGCTTTATTTATTTTTGTTTTATTTATTTTGAGTTGTTTTTTGCTGTATTTAGAGTTTCTTTGTGAATATTTTTGCTTTAGGTATAAAAAATTACAAACTTTCTGTTAGTGCCGGTAGTTTTCAAATTTGAATAGTTTAAATTTTGAATTATTTGAAATTTGTGTGAATCACTAGTTTGTGAATAACTTAACTTTGAAAATAGATTTTTCAATGATTCTTTTTTCTTATGTTTAATATTAGTGTGTTTTATCATTATATTCAATTTGGTAATGCTTAGGTTATTTAAAAAATGAAATGCCTTTGTAACAGATGAGTTTTCGTCCGAAACCCAGATACTTCGAAAGAGATTGTCCATTTTGTACATGAAGTGCATCCAGTTTTTGCCGTAACCCTCTCTTCTTTTTTGCACATGTTATCTGGGTGAAATTATGATACCATGCCAACTTTCAACCTTTTCTGAGTTCATTTGAAATGCTTTGCAATTTCAGGGTCATTTAGCTGAAAAAATCAGTAAATGCATGAAAGAATTTGTTTGCACATAAAATTTCTTCACGTTTCAAATGCCAAAACACATAACTACCCTAACTATTACAGAGATTCCCTCCTGGGTAAACACAGAAGAAAGTGATGATAGTGAAGCCGATCACATCCTAGATCTTTGGGTGTGAAACCTTTTCTTCGCGTGTGTCCCATTGCGCCGTAGCCATGGAAAATCTTCATCATTTAACTGGATGCTCGGGTCAATATTCACTGTGAATGGAGCAATTTCATCAAACTTTTCATAATCTTCTGACATGTCTGTCTTGTCATCCACTCCCACGATGTTTCTTTTCCCTGAAAGAGCTATGTGGCGCTTTGGCTCATCGTATGATCCATTCGCTTCCTTATCTTTTCTTTTTCTCGGACTGGTAGACATGTCTTTCACATAAAAAACCTGCGCCACATCATTGGCTAGGACGAATGGTTCGTCTGCATACGCAAGATTGTTGAGATCCACTATTGTGATTCCGTACTGCGGGTCTTCTGTTTCCCCGCCTCGTGTCATATTGACCCATTTGCACTGAAACATAGGGACCTTCAAACCACCTCCATAGCTAAGTTCCCATATGTCCTCTATGTAACCATAATATGTTTCCTTTTCCGTGTTGGTTGTTGCATCAAAGCGGACACCACTGTTTTGGTTGGTGCTCTTCTTATCTTGGGCGATCGTGTAAAATGTATTCCCATTTATCTCGTACCCTTTGAAAGTCATTATATTCGACGATGGTAACTAGGACAGCGAGTACAAGTCATCTTCAATATCGCCATCATGCATGGCACGTTTCTGCAACCAACCGGCAAAAGTCCTCGTTTCTTCACGTGTAATCCAGTCGTCAGACTGCTCCGGGTGTTTGGAGTGTAGAAAATTCTTGTGTTCCTCCTTATACGGAGCAACCAAGGCGGAATTCTGTAGAACTGTGTAGTGTGCTTCAGTGAGAGAATGCCCGTCCATATATATTTTTTGATCCCCTCCTAGCGTGCCTTTTCCATCCAGTCTGTCCTTATGCCGCGATTCAGGAACACCAATCGGCTTAAGGTCAGGAATAAAGTCAATACAAAACTCAATGACCTCCTCATTTTCATGGCCCTTCGAGATGCTTCCTTCTGGCCTAGCACGGTTATGAACATATTTCTTCAAGACTCCCATGAACCTCTCAAAGGGGAAAATATTGTGTAGAAATACAGGACCCAAAATGTTAATCTTTTCGCAAAGGTGAACTAGGACGCGCATCATGATGTTGAAGAAGGATGGTGGGAACACCAACTCGAAACTGACAAGACATTGCACCAAATCATTTTGTAACCTTGGTATGATTTCTGGATCGATTACCTTCTGAGATATTGCATTGAGGAATGCACATAGCTTCACAATGGCTAATCGAACGTTTTCTGGTAGAAGCCCCCTTAATGCAACCGGAAGTAGGTGCGTCATAATCACGTGGCAGTCATGAGACTTTAGGTTCTGGAACTTTTTCTCTGCCATATTTATTATTCCCTTTATATTCGACGAGAAGCCAGACGGTACCTTCATACTGAGCAGGCATTCAAAGAAGATTTCCTTCTCTTCTTTGGTAAGAGCGTAGCCGGCCTGACCCTGATGTATGCCGTCTATTCCGTGCATACGTTGCTGGTCCTCCCATACCTCTGGTGTATCTTTTGTCTTCCTATACACGCCCAAGAAGCCAAGCAGGGTCACACAAAGATTCTTCGTCACGTGCATCACGTCGATTGCGGAGCGGACCTCTAGGTCTTTCCAATATGGCAGGTCCCAAAATATAGATTTCTTCTTCCACATTGGTGCGCGTCCGTCAGCGTCCTTCGGAACAGGTTGTCCGCCAGGACCCTTTCCAAAGATTAGCTTCAAATCCTTCACCATATCATGCACATCAGCACCAGTACGGTGGCGAGGCTTCGTCCGGTGATCCGCCTCACCTTTGAAATGCTTGCCTTTCTTTCTTACGGGATTCCTGCTCGGAAGAAATCGACGATGTCCCAGGTACACAATCTTCCTACTACTATCCAAATATATACTGTCGGTATCATCAAAATAGTGCATGCATCCGCGGTATCCCTTGTTTGTCTGTCATGAAAGGTTACTGAGAGGAGGCCAATCATTGATGGTCACGAACAGCAACGCCTTTAGGTCAAATTCTTCCTGTTTGTGCTCATCCCACGCACGTACACCTGTTCCATTCCACAGCTGTAATAGTTCTTCAACTAATGGCCTTAGGTACACATCAATGCTGTTGCCGGGTTGCTTAGGGCCTTGGATGAGCACTGGCATCATAATGAACTTCCGCTTCATGCACAACCAAGGAGGAAGGTTTTACAAACATAGAGTCACAGGCCAGGTGCTATGGTTGCTGCTCTGCTCCCCAAAATGATTAATGCCATCTGCGCTTAGACCAAACCATACGTTCCTTGCGTCATCTGCAAACTCCTTCCCATACTTTATCTCGATTTTTCTCCACTGCGACCCATTAGCGGGTACTCTCAACTTTCCGTCCTTCTTACGGTATTCTCTGTGCCATCGCATCGCCTTGGCATGCTCTTTGTTTTGGAACAAACGTTTCAACCGTGGTATTATAGGAGCATACCACATCACATTGGCAGGAATCTTCTTCCTGGGGCGCTCACCCTCGACATCACCAGGGTCATCGCAGCTGATCTTAGAGCGCAATGCACCGCATACCGGGCAAGCGTTCAAATCCTCGTACTCACCACGGTAGAGGATGCAGTCACTAGGGCATGCATGTATCTTCTGCACCTCTAACCCTAGAGGGCAGACAGCCTTCTTTGCTTCATACGTACTCTCGGGCAATTCGTTGTCCTTTGGAAGCATATTCTTTATCATTACCAGCAACTTTTGAAATCCCTTGTCACATACACCATTCTCTGCCTTCCATTGCAGTAATTCCAGTGTGGTGCCCAATTTTTTCTGGTCAGCTTCGCAATTCGGGTACAACAATTTCATGTGATCCTCTAACATGCGCTGCAACTTCTTCTTCTCCAAATCACTTACACAGTTTCTCTTTGCATCGGCAATGGCCCGACCTAGATCATCAGCGGGCTCATCTGATGCCTCTTCTTTAGCTTCTTCCCGCATTGCCGGCTCAGCTTCTTCCCGCATTGTTGTATCATCGTATCCAGGGAACCCATTGCCAGGATAGCTGTCGTCGTCTTCTTCTTCTTCATTCTCATCCATCATAACCCCTCTTTCTCCGTGCTTGGTCCAAACATTATAGTGGGGCATGAAACCGGACTTAAACAGGTGGACGTGAATGGTTCTTGACGTAGGGTAATTGTGACCATTCTTACAGACAACACATGGACAAGGCATAAAACCATCTGCCCGCTTGTTTGCCTCAGCCGCAAGCAGAAAAGTATGGACGCCATTAATGAACTCGGGAGAGCATCGGTCATCATACATCCATTGTCGGCTCATCTTCATTACACAACACCGAAAAGACCAAATTAATACAAGTTCATACATATATATAGTTCATACAACACTTAAATGCAACAAACAAATAACTCTCTAGCTAAAGCATTTAAATGCAACAACAAATGCGATCAAGATCGCAACTAAGGTAACAATTGATCCAACAGCATAATGATACCAAGCCTCACTATCAATGGCATATTTTCTAATCTTTCTAATCTTCAAGCGCATTTTCTCCATCTTGATCTTGTGATCATCGACGACATCAGCAACATGCAACTCCAATTCCATCTTCTCCCCCTCAATTCTTTTCAATTTTTCTTTCAAATACTCATTTTCTCTTTCAACTAAATTTAGCCGCTCGACAATAGGGTCGGTTGGAATTTCCGGTTCACATACCTCCTAGATAAAAATATCTATGTCAACTTGATAGGCATAATTTGTCATAAACAAAAAATGCAACAACTAGTTTTAAAAGAGAATATATACCACATCCAAATCATAACAAGGATGAGGGCCGACGGGGACGGATATCAAAACCATCGCACTATGTATAACAAACAACGTACGGGTAAGATAATTATACGAGTAACTATATATCCAAATCACACAAACATCAATTTGGTAATGTAAAACATTCATGAACAAGAGGCTCACCACAAGCCAGGTGGTGCCGGCGACGGGACGGTGCGGGCGATCGACGGTGGTTACGACGGAGATTTAGAAGGCACTAAGTAAACCACACCTACATATGCAAACTAATTAAGTGTTATTTTTGACCTCAAATTGCATATAAATCAAATACTAGCATAATTCCTCCCAAATACTATACAAAGCATTGCAAGAGCTAGTCTAGCAATGAGGGATGAAAGGACAAAGTTGCTAACCTTTGTGATCATTTGAATGGATGGGGGCCTTCAAATCTTGACAAATTTTGGGCAAAATGTGTGATGAGCGCGAGAGGAAGAGGGGAAGAACAGAGGAGGAGAGGGGAAAGGGGAAGAACAGAGAGAGCTCGGGTGGACGAAGGGTTTATGTACGACGACCTTTAGTACCGGTTCGTGCCACGACCGGTACTAAAGGTGCTGGAGGGGCCCCAGACTGACAACATCCTGACACCACTCTCTTTACTACCGGTTCGTGGCACGAACCGGTGATAAAGGTTCGCCACGAACCGGTACTAATGAGAGCGGCCGGCTAGCCGTAGGAACCGGCACTAATGGACACATTAGTGCCGGCTCAAAATCGAACCGGCACTAATGTACTTCACATTTGACCCTTTTTCTACTAGTGATGAACAGGACCCCGATCGATCGAGACGGTTGGGGCTGGATGAACAGGACCCCGTGGAGGGCTGGTGAACAGGACGACCCTGTGGAGGGCTGGATGAACAGTAGATGATGGAGGGGTGGATGAACCGTAGCCCGTGGAGGGGTGGTTGAACAGGAGCCCGTGGAGAGGGGTGGTTGAAAAGTAGCCGGTGGAGTAGCGCGCGATGGAGGCTGGATGAACAGGAGCCCGTGGATGAACAGTCACAGGTCACTAGTAGGAAAAGGGGCTTTTACCCCGGTTCATAAGGGCCTTTAGTCTCGGTTCAGGAACCGGGACTAAAGGGTCGTTACTAATGCCCTAGCCCTTTAGTCCCGGTTCTTACACGAACCGGGACTAAAGGCCGTCCACGTGGCCGGTGCGGGGAGCCCAGGCAGGAGGGCCTTTGGTCCCGGTTGGTGCCACCAACCGGGACCAATAGGCATCCACGCGTCAGCACCTTGCAGGAGCTGACGTTTTTGTTTTTTTGAAAGGGGGTGGTTTAGGGGTTTTGGGGGGTTAATTTAGGTGTTTCATATATTGTGTTAGCTAGCTAATTAATAGAGAGAAGTGTCCTCTCTTATCTCCGTGCTTGGTCGACGGTACGTACTATATACGTATGGAGAGGAGTAGACACGCTAGCTAGTAATCAAATGAAGGAAACAGAAGATCGTCATGAACATATGCATATAGAGAGAAGTGATATCGACCACCTCTCCTTCTCCGAGATATTGGTCGAACAACAAGTTCTCGTATATCTATCCGACACTACCGGCTACATATATACAATAATTATCTCTTACAATACAATCTCCTAATTATATTGTAGGAACACAGGGTCCACATAGTATTCTCCGTTTTCAACGATCACGTGGTCAAGGAAGAAAGCCGCCAATTCCTCTTGAATTCCTAGCATACGATCTTCTGCTAGGAGTTGATCCCGCTTCCTAAAAATCTAATTTGAAGAAGGGGGTCAATACATATATATATATATATATATATATGAATAAATGAAACTCAACACAAATGATGGTAATAAAATAAAATTGTGAATATTATTGCTTACGCACTTCATATTGTTCTTCAGTGGAGCCCCGCTCACAGGTATGGTAGCGGATGGACTCGCAAACGTAGTATCCACAGTAATTATTCCCGGGTTGCTGCCATAACCACTTTACAAGAAACAGAGGTCAATCAAACTGATAAGCAAGCATGCTAAGTGGTATTGATCAAACTAGTGCTTGAATCACTAGGAAATGCGCGGAACATGCTACTATAGTACTTACTTTCGGGTGTCTAAATTGCAGCTGGTTCGGCAGTCCCGGGGCTTTTGAGGTGAATTTTCTCCAAACCCTGCCAGACAAAGAAAACAATTACTTGATATCAGGAAATGAACAAAGTTGCTGATATGGTGGATAATGATC